>NC_045155.1:20105865-20311603 GCF_900700415.2 Clupea harengus | reverse complement strand
TCTCTCTCTCTCTCTCTCTCTCTCTCTCTCTCTCTCTCTCTCTCCTCTCCTCACTCGTCCACGTCGTCCTTATTGGTGAACTTGCTCCAGCGCTGGATACAAGTGAGGGTGCAGGCCAGGAAGAAGCTGGCCATGATGGCCGCCACCGAGACGCAGATCCCAGAGAAGATGACGATGAGATAGTCTGTGAGAGTGAGGATCCCACGGCACTCCCGGAAACTGTCCTCCGAGAGCATACTGAGAGGCAGCTGGCGCCCGTCCACCGGCAGGGAGCATTCCATCCCCTCCATCCCTGCAGTGAAGTTCATGACATTATCAAATATCAATCAAACAACACACTGCAGCATTGTTACATTTGTTCAACGCAATCAAGTTTACAAAATGATATATGACGTTTCCATAGTGCTGAAGTGGTTGAAATTGCAGATTTAAACACCATGCGATTGGGTTTAGCAACAGGCAATACCAAGGTCCTCTTGGATGGCAGAGACATGAGTACGGTGCCTGATCCAGCACACGCAGTTTTTCAAATGTTTGAAAATTACAACATTCCTAACTGTTCAATATCATCTCAATACGAAGACTAACATCTGTGTGATGGAATGTGTTGTTTGGATACATTTTTCAAACATTTTGTAAATAATGTGGATAGCAGATTAATTTCAGTGAAATGAGTTTCTTATTTGCAGACTCTATTAGCAGGGCAACTTACAACAAACACTGTCAGAGACAGTAGCATCATACAGGCATTCATCGAGGTGGAAAAGGTTCATTACTGTAGTGCACACAGGCTCTTACAACTGCTTCATACCCAATTTCTCTTTATCAGACACAACTCAACTTCTCAAACCCTTTATTGCTTGAGGATACAGAAGATACTAATGAATGTCCCCATCCATATCTGTCAAACCCTGTAGTGTGTGTGTGTCTGTAGTGTGTGTGAGATGAGGGCAAGGTCATCTACTTGGTGCCTCACTGTCCACTCCATGCCATTTCTTTCCCCCCTCACCATGTCTACTTGTTTATATCCACAGTCCCGCTTCCAATTTTGGCACTGAAGTCAGTGGTGGTCCTAGCATACTTGATGCCCCTGGCAGGCACACTCTTCAATTCACCCCTCTATTAAATAGCATTCCAGGAAGTGTGTAGATGAGGTCCCCCTTTATTTCAAATCCACAAACCCCTTTAGCATGGGCTTTTGCCCGTGTCACTTGTACTGATCTGATTTTCAAGAAGTTAAATTAAGATGTCAGAGAGCTTGGTTGTACCCTCATCGAGACTACTCCCCCTTTATGATTTTCTCCCTTGTCTTTGTTCAAAGATTCTGACCAGAAATAGTGTAGCTGCCCAATGGTCTTATGTTAGCAGCTGCCTTCCTTACAAGTAATAGTGTAAAAGTATTTGTTCATTGTCTTTGGTATGAAAAGGTCAACCCCAGTAGTCTGGAAGGATTAGCCATGCTCTCCATTTCTGAAACCTTCTCTTTAGGCACATTTCAGATTGGTGTTTCTTGTCCTGCAGTGCCTCTGAAACTAATACAGGCTGGGTTAATGAAGCAAAAAGTGGAAGAAAGGTATTCACACACTGCTGAAGGCTCAAAGGTTGATCAGGGACAAAATACCACATTGCAGACACCCAGGCCTTCATCAGGTGCCAGTCTCCAGGGGACATATGCTCACACTGGAGCCCCAGGGTGCAGGACCATGGCCAGTCCAATCTGTCCTCTGCCTTTTCACCTTTTGATTGAATATGCTTGAGATATTAAAACAATAAAAGGACCTCTGGTATATACAAGCCTCTTGTTTACTTGTAACAGGTTTACTGTCCAGGGTTGACTGGCAGCTGCTATGCGATGCAACAAATACAGATTTATGTTTTAAAATCAGTGTGATGACGTCTGTATTTGGACAAAAGCACAGTAATAACAATATTGCTATTGCTAATGCCAATACTGGGCCCTTTCGAAGGGAATGGGACAGATGTACACAAAGATCTGCACAAGTGCTCCATTACTTGATTGTAATATGCAGAAGTACTCGGTACTGCAGTACAATAAAGCTCTAAGCCCCTGATTTAATTAAGTTTAGTATACACAATGCCTTTCTAAAACGCAGTGCAAGTTATGCTCTGCAAGTGGCCACAGTATTATATCTTGAAATGAGGGTCATAATATTTCATCTCCATGTTGTAAGTGAGTTAGATTGGACACATATTTCCTGTTCATTTGTTTTGTAAGCAAATCTTTTGTACATTTGGATGTTTCTTTCTGGTGTCAACAAGGCACAAATAAAGACTAAAACCTGAATATTAATTAAAAAAAATTTAGCTGGTGGAGGAATGCACTGCAATGTGAAGAATAAGTAATAATAAGTCCCTGATACACGATTCAGAATGTCATAAAAAAATCAGAAGAATAGCTGTGAAAATTCCATTTCACACATCAACGTGGCCCGGCAAATGGCGTGAAAATGTAATGGAGATTGCGCTAAGAATGATTCCAGATCAGACCATTTGCACATCCTTCCGTGTCCTCAGAGAGCAGGGCCTAGTGTGGTGTGAGCCGATAACATTTTTTCTCTGGTGATCAGTTTAGAGAGATTTACTGGCCTGAATCTGAATCTTCATGATGCTGACACAGAGTGCCAAACATTCCACTCAATCAGATCCGTGAGAACACTACAAATCCACACATCTTAAAGAATTAGACTACTACTTCTGTGAAGTCTTGGAACTTCAGCACTGCATTACTTACATTACATACACTTAGTACAGTGTCAATGAGCAAAACAATGAGCCCAAGTTTTAGTGCTGAAAATGTGAGTATTTATG
Organism: Clupea harengus; assembly: GCF_900700415.2. Classification (NCBI taxonomy): domain Eukaryota; kingdom Metazoa; phylum Chordata; class Actinopteri; order Clupeiformes; family Clupeidae; genus Clupea; species Clupea harengus. Next base: position 20,308,774 of record NC_045155.1, on the reverse strand, counting down.
TTGATATCCTGATCATGATACATCTGACCCACATTTATTCTTGACGCTTCCACAGTCTGACTGTTATCAGTCAATAGATGCAAACTGAGGCATGAGGCTGATGGCTTATGTAGGTGATGTAGGTTGAGGCTGATGGCTTATGTAGGTGATGTAGGCTGAGGCTGAACTAATTCAGTTCAGCCTTTACAGTAGGAAAAACGTTTCAACTTTTCAGTATTTCTTGTGGCTTAGGTAACATATCTTACATCATATTTATTATTCAGTGTACAAGCTGTAAATAATACAAATTGTATTATTTGTATTATTGTTATAATTATTACAACTAAGTTCATTGCATGTTACAACTGTAATGATGTTTTCATGTTCTGTTCTTGTGAGAATGCAGATATTCCTGAAATGAAGACTGCCTCAGATGGAGCACCTGGAACCAGGCCAAAAGCACATTGCTGAAGCTTGGTTGGAGATGTAACACGGGGCGCTGAACATTCATCCCATTTGACACATTTATCGTGAGGTCAGGTGAAAAAGAAAAAAACAGCAAACTTTTCAGATGGGTTTTCAAGGCCAGCTTGAAAACATGCCTGCCGACCTCAAACTACACACTGTACCAAAATGATTTAAGCTCTTCTGCAAGATTGCATTGCCAAGCATATTCTTAGGAAGTGCAATGTTATTGCACTGTGCAAGATATACACAAACCCATCCGAGCCCATAAACAGTGATTCTGTGCTGAAATAGGAGCTCTTTGTTGGACTCTGTGCACCCCACTGGCAATGGGTGTCTAGTCTCGCAGTATGTGGGACTGGCTATAATTTAGAGACCAAAAGTTATATAACCCTGCGAAGATGTGGGCTGGGATTGTCTCCAATTTGTGCCTGTGCTCTTTGAGCCAAACAATCATTTGTTAGTTTTTTTTTCCTCCCCCATTTGGTCTTCGCCTCGGTTTTCACAGAAGCCGAATTTAATCTGCTTTTACCAGAGCGTGGTCATCGGACACCAGATGACAGATTTAAAGGGGAACATCCCCGACGTGATAACGCTCCACTGACAGACGCAGCTGTAGGGCCGCCGCACGCCCATTAATCACCCCTGCACAGAACCAACCCTGCAGTGGCTGGAGGAAGACTTCCTCTGCAATACAGACGAAGCACAGACTCCTGTTTTGTTTTGAGTTTCTAACACTACCCCAGCCAGTACAAAGGAACACCTTGCTTAAGACTTAGTGGGTCTTCTGAATAGTTTTCTGTACAGTGTGGGTGTGTGAATTTTCATGGTATGAGACACACGCTCATCTTTCACACGCCTAGAAGTACATCGGGAGCAGGAGTCACGGCAGTGTTATGTGATTCTCAGCTCACTGTGTGTCGCTTGTACAATGAGAGGTGTGTAGGTGTGTCCTGTTGTTTGTAATATCACTCTTTGTCTCATGATGTTTGCCCTGGAACAAGCCCACAGTTTCACCGCAAATTGTTTTAATAGTGTCACGTTATCTGTAATGGTTATTTAAATAAGGAAACAAAACTAAACCAGAAAGAGTCCCCTGCGAGGAAATGTCTGCTCTTTCGCCTCGCTGTCATTGGCAAAAGTCAGTTGACATCACTATCAGCCGAGCGCAGGGCCGTGATTGGATGGGTGAGTCACTCAGACCAGAAGGGGTTTTCCACATGCGAGGGGACTCGGCGACCTCAGCCTCCTTTGTTGTCCAAGTCACGTGGACGTCCTCCCAGCTCAACAAGCTCAGCCCAGTTGTTTGTGCCACGCCAGAGAAGTCTTTTACTCTGGAACTACATCAAAGCCCCCGAAAAAGCACAAAAGCAGAGCATTGCTGGAGGACCATGCGATGGTTTTTTTGTTGTTGTTTTTTTTGTGCTGTTCTTGCCACGTGGATTCAGCTGGGCACACAAAGGGGCCAGTTGGAAATAGAATGGCCTCCTAAAAAAGCCCACAGAACAAAGCAGGGTTTCCTGCAATGGCTTGCTGGTTGTCGCCTTTTAGCGGGGGTGAAAACCATGTTGGGGCAACATGCTTGTCTGACACTCAGTAGGGGTGTTGTCAGCGGTGTCCTGTTTGGTGTCACATTCAATTATACATGTGCGGACGCTCATCATTAATCCAAGTGCTGTGGAGGAAACAAAGTAACTACACTCTAGAATTTCTAATTCCGCCAAGGCCACCTACTTCTGAATGACCTCACCAAAGGAGGTGGATGTTTGTCAGAATGGATCCCTGTATTCATTCACCCATGAGCCAACATTGAATGTTTTTCGAGTCAATTGTGATTCCAAATAGTCTAAAAAATGTGGATATTTAAAAAATACGCTATTTTGTGTCGGTCAGTGTGCAACTACAAGCGTGCAAATCAAAACACTGAACATTTTTCACAAATGACAAGATTTGTTGATTACTTGTTAGTCTGCAAGGCAATAGAAAAATAAAGTATTTCTTTTTTTTAAAATCAGGCTACATATTGAATTATCCTCGAAAAAACACCACATTCTAGCTCTCCTCACTCTTCTCCGCACGTGCTCTCTTCGTCTCGTCTCTCTGCCTCAGCGTGCTGTGCGCTCGCGCTCGTCTTCACACCCAGGTGAGCATTAGTGCATCCCGGGCTGCCAGTGTCCATAGCGTGCATGCATGTGACTGAGACAATCCCATCACAGCATCTGTGTGCTTGGCGCCCATGCGTCGTGTTTTTACACGTCAGGGTGCCCTGGGTGGGAGAAGTTTCCATTGCATCCAGCATGGTATACATCTGCTTGTTCACACTCTGTTATTGGCACTGTGGATGCCAGGGCGAGTGGAGAGGCTGGGGTTTATGAGGTGCTCTTCAGTCTGTTGTGACTGGAATGATGAAACTCGAACTTGACACGGTCGTAAAGCACGGAATCAAAGAACTGGCGTGCCGGCTCTAGAAGCTTCCATTTAATCCAATCATTCGTATTCCTATTTTGTGGTCTTGGATACATGGTCTTGGATGGATCAGATAGTGTATTAAATTGACAGATGATAATGTTTTATTGCAGACTGATTGCAAGTGCCGTGACTATTTAATCTGAGATAGTGTGTTTGGGAATGAAAGCCTTTGTCTGTTTTAGTCATTGCCTTCTCTGGTCCTAAAGCTAAATACATGGTCCTCATGAGTTAACCTGTGTGTCAGACTCTCTGATGAATCATCCAACATAAGATGGTAGGTGTCACAAAGGTGTTCAGAAGTGTCATGTCCACTTAAATCCATTGGTAAATTCAAACCGATAGTAAAATTATGCAGTCTGCAATAAAACTTAAATGACACTTCAGGAGAAGAGACAGCCTGAAAGAGTGAACACATGTGTAATATTGGGTGTGGCAGCAAGGCAGGTGAGTCTAGTAACCTCTGAACACATTTAGTGAGAATATCAGAGGCAAACAATAAAAACAATGAATTGGTCACTCCTTAAAGTAAAAGTCATCATGTTTAAGGACAGGCTTTCTTTCTTGCTTACAAAGAAGACATCTTGTTTTACACAGCCAACTAATATGCTCTTGAGGGCAAAGTTAATAATTAATTCGGTACGTGGTGTGATGTGAGGGTTGACATACAAAATTGAGAGACAGTACCAGTGGGCATATGCCTCTTGAATTATGCACGTTACAGCAAATGTGCCCATATTGTTGGAGCCATATTGAGCTGGTCCTCAGTGAGAAAAAAAACGTCATTATCCTTAAATTAAATTGTCCTCCAGACACAACAGCACTAGGCCAAACCACACAAATACATGTCCATGATGTTTTCAGAGACAACTGTTTTTTTTATGAAAACTCTACTCTTTTTTTTGTTTATTATCCAGTCTCCGGAATACAGTGAGAAATGTTTGATTGCATGCCTGCGGGCATTTCTGTGTAAACAGATGTCACGGTATGTTAAAGGTGCTAAAAGGAAATGTGTCTTCCTTCATGCATCCCCTCTCTCTCTCTCTCTCACCCATTCATAATCATCCCCCGGATGGATGCGTTGTATGATGTCTTTTCAGAAAGATGAGGGCAGAAACCACATGAAGTGCTAAGCACCTACGGGGCCCACAGAGACCGCGTCCATCTGCTCTTCCGAGGACGTCATTCAGACGGCTGTCTCGCATGTTTGAGGCAGGCCCGCGCATGGTGCTGGGGTTTTATTTATTTTCATTATCAACATTATTACAACACAGAGTCCCAGAGTGCAGAAGGCACGCAGAACACAGCATGAATAGGCTTAAGCGGCTTACCAGTGGGGAGCTTGTGCTGGTTCTCCAGGAGCCATAGGAAGAGTTTGGCAAAGTTACAGTTGCAAACCCAGGGGTTGCCCTCCAAGCGGAGCACCCGCAGCGAGGGCAGCTGGCTCAGAACCTCAACGTCCAGCCCCGACAGGGCGTTCCGGTCCAGCTCCAGCTCCCGCAGGGAGGTCAGGCCCAAGAAGGCGTCCATGCTGACCATGCTCAGGTAAGGGTTGTTTCCCAGCCGCAGCTTGATCAGGCTGCGTGAGTCCCTGAAGGTGCCGGAGGGAATCTCTGTCAAGTTATTGCTGCCCAGGTCCAGGAAGACGAGCCTGGACGAGGTGCTCAGCGTCCCGGGCTCCACTCTGGAGAGGGAGTTGTTCCTCAGGTCCAAGTAGACCAGGTCGCTGTAGAGCACGAGGAAATCGGAGGGGATCCAGGGAATCCAGTTATCGGACAGAAGCAGCCTGCGGATGTCCAGGGGGATGGAGTCAGGCAAACGGGTGAGCCCTTGGCCCGTGCAGTCCACGGTGTGGTGGTCTGGACACAGGCAGCTGGGCGGGCAGCTATGTCCACAAGACACCAAGGAGGAGGAGAGCAAGGCAAGGAGAGGCTGCAGCCAGTGGACACATGACAACATGGTCGAGAGGTGAGAGGTGATGGGGAAGACTGGGGGGGGTTAGAGAGGGGAGGACGGGGAAGAGGGATGGGGGCCGGGGGGACAGAGGGAGGGAGGTCGGGAGAGGGGGAGGAGGAGGAGGAGAGGGAGGGAGGGGGAGCAGAAAAAAAGATGGAATCAACGTCCCCACGAAGGCATCTTTTTTCTCTCCGATAGCAATCTAAAAGGGCTCGGGCGACGAGCAGGAACAGAGAAACCGAACGCCGTTTTCCAGGAGATCATGTAGCAGGCGGTGTGGATCAAGTGGCAGCCAGTTGGCTCTGAGTGAGTAAGAGGAGGAGAGACCGAGATTGTGAGAGAGAGAGAGAGTGGGTGAGTGAGAGAAAAAGAGAGAGAGATTGTGAGAGAGAGAGAGCGAGAGAAGGGGAGGGGAAGGAGGATGGGAGGGATTAGTACGGAGGTAAATAGAAACGAGCGAAGCAGAGAGTGGGAAAGCTGTGTGTGTGTGTGTGTGTGTGTGTGTGTGTGTGTGTGTGTGTGTGTGTGTGTGTGTGTGTGTGTGTGTGTGTGTTAGGGAACAGGCAGCCCTCGGGGGGAAAGGGGGTGTTGTGAGGAGAGATAGTTAGTTGGCTGGCTGGGCTCAGGCACCGTTGTCAGCTCCGTTCCAGCCTCCCAGTAGACATCGCGTGAGATCCCCCACTCTCTATACGGCCCCTCTCCGTCCGCCCCTGAGAGCCACCCTCAGGCGTGTCTGGGACATGAGTGGCATGATGCCTGCCGGCTATGCCATGCCTCCTTCACACACAGATGCCTGGAGAGAGGACATGTCCCGTAAGAACAAGGACCCAACACAGCCCAACACATAACCTTTCAGTCTCTTAGAGCAAGACCAAACATGAGCAAGCAGGGTGAAGTGAAGAGAAGAACTATTACAACAAGATCTCGTGGGAGACGTCCTCCGTGGGCGACTTCACATGTCGTGGCTATGGTTGTTTGAAATGTGTGAAAAGTGTCCATGTGAAAATGCTCCTCTTACGTCAAAGGGGGATGTTGCCTTGTCACGGCAAACAGCGTCACAGCTCTTCACCTCTGCAGTGACTGTGATAACCAATCTGTAATCCATCACAAGCAATCCCACAGTGATGCATCCTGCTTTTTTTCTTTTTTTTCTTCATTTATTCAAATTGCTGTTGTCAGAACAAATAACCTCAAAAATCAGAGCAGCCACAGCAAGTGGGATCATCTAAGCCTCCCTGTGTGTTTTTTGTTTTGTTTCAGTGGTTCCAAAGCTCTCCTGTTGTTGTTGTTGATGATCTCAGATTCACAATGGGTTGAATTGGTGCTTACCCCCCTGTGTTGTCGTAAATCTCAGATGAGTCGGAAAGCTTGCCTTGTCCAAAAATGGCTTTTCCTGTTACATCACATGGGCTTGAGGATAACCTTGACACAGACCAATGAAATATCCCATGCTTTGATATGCTGTTTTTGACCTTTTTACCAAAATAAATAAATAAATAAATAAAAGAAAAACTAAATAAAAGAAAAAGTCCTGAAATCAGAATGAGACCTGTTTCTCTGCACACCGTAGACGTCACCGCTCTTAGTCAGATTTGTTATACAATCATGACATTCAAAGAGCAAAGTAAAAACCCAACTCTGAGAAGCTTGAATGCTAGGTCTACACTGAGGCCTTTTCTGACAGGATACCAAGACTTCAATTGAGCCTGTCTAGTGAGCATGCAGGGAGAGGCAAAGGTTGTCAAAAAGGCAAGCTGATTTTCCACGCATAATTAAAACTCTGTAAATAAATGATGAATGTCAAGCGCAGCATGGAAGTTAAGCAGCAGAGGCTCTGAGACAGCTGAGACCTCCGTAAAGTGAAGGTCCTCAAACATGGCCGCCGTGGTTCTGAGACAGCTGAGTCCTCCGTAAAGTGAAGGTCCTCAAACATGGCCGCAGTGGCAGTGGAGGCACCACACCGCAAATGCCAGCTTGTTTTTTTTAAACGGTCTCAGAATGCTGCAGACGTCCAAGACAGAAGAGGCAGCTGTTGGGTCTTTAGCGGAGTGGAAGCAGGTGTGAGGGTGCCCACCCGCCTGCCCGCCTGCCTGCCCGCCTGTCTGTCCCGCTCGTGCCGTGCCAGGTTAGGCACTGCCAGCTTTGGGATATTCATCAGGGCTTCACAATGAAGAAACCTGAGATAACCTTTTGGAGTGCCTATGGTGCAGGAGCATTCACGTGTTTATGTATGTGTCTCTAGTCTGTGTGTGTGTGTGTGTGTGTGTGTGTGTGTGTATGTGTGTGTGTGTGTGTGTGTGTGTGTGTGTGTGTGTGTGTGTGTGTGTGTGTGTGTGTGTGTGTGTGAGCTTGTGTGTGTGTGTGTGGTGTGTGAGAGAGAGCGAGAGAGAGGGAATGTGTTTGTGTGTGTGGGTTGTGTGCTAGTGGTTTGAGTGTGTGGTTATGATACTGTGAGAGAGAGAGAGAGAATGAAAAGCAGAGAGTGTGAGTGCGTGCCAGCCTCCTGTGTGCTTTGTGCCAGTGTCCTAAAACAGCACACCTGTCAACAGGAGCCAAAAGACCATGCTGGCAACAGCACCTACACGCCACTGAAACTGTACCTTTGTTCCGGCACCGGTCCAAAAATCCCACCTTTAACCTGACCTCATGGGACCCGGCACAGTGCTGCCAAACCACAGTCATCCTCATCCAGCACCGCCTCACCTGAGCTTTTCAGTCATGGCCTTGGAGCAAAAAATAAGAAGTGCATCATGGTGTGAGAGAGGTGAAAGAGAATAATGTTTCCCTACAGGGTAATACATTGTAGAGGGTGTACTTTAACGGAACACAGCATTTGCACCTGGTAGTGTGCTGTGTACTTAGCAGTGGATTGAAATGACTGGGAGCTGAATGACTGCTGGCAATGGGAACATAACAGCCCCCTACTTAAGTTCCTGGGGTGCTTTGAAAACAATATAAAGTCAACACACTGTAGAAATAAAGATAGGTGCATTAAATGGTATTATTAGCCTGCAGTCAGTCTAAAATAGCGATGATTTATGAGGGCAATGAAGTGTTTGGAAGCATGTCTGGTATCCTGGACCTAGTGCTAAGTGCCCATTAGAAAGAAAGAAAGGGGAATTAACTTATTAATGGAGTGAGCTTTCAATACTTTTTTCTATATCTTTATGAAGATTCTGTTTTTAATGTAAAAAAAATTATTACCTTTATTTCAATGCCACAACAGTGAGATTTAGGTCAAACCATATCTCATCTCAAATGATTCCCCATGAGTACTAAATAATATCAGTCCAGAATTGTCATTTGAACTGAATTTTAGTTGAACCTACACCTTATTGCACAAAAAGATTAAATGAAGAAAATGTAACCTGAGCATTTCTTTTTTTTGTTATGCCACCAGCAAATTGCTTTTACCAAATGAGTTTGTCTTGGCGTACTGAAGCAAAAACAAAACTGACAGTTATTTTAGCAGATGTTCACAGTTTTCATCATGTATGCAACGCATTTATACCTGGACCTGCTTTCCAAACTCACCACTGTTCAAATGGGCAAAGACAAGCAGCAGGGGAAATAACAGAGAGAGAGAGAGTGAGTGGAGGAAGAGGAAGATGGTGAAGAAAAGCAAGAGAAACTCTTGATCCACTCATGAATTCACACACCTTGTTCAGCACGATTGAATCTGCTTGACAAGACAGGCTTGTATGTTGCTCCTCAGGGGGAGATTTCGATCAGATGCAGAGATCACCCCCAGCTCACTTTCGAGGACGCGGCAGACAAACACACACCCAGTGAGCCTAGATTGAGATTAAGATGGAGGGTAAACAACTTGCAAATGAAACCGTGATTGCCAGCTTCCTTCTGACACGCGCACTGGGGACAATTCAAAGAAACATCTGTTCTGTCCAAATGATTCTTCAGGCTTGCATGTTGCTACTCCGAACTGTTTCATCATGCAAAATGGATGTTTTCATTTTGCTAAAAGGGTCTTCCAGGAAATATTCATTGACACACATATGCAAAGAAACATATTGGATTTGGATTTTCTCACCATCCTAATCATAAACATTGATTGTTTCAGAAGAAAGCCACCCATACCAGTCCCCAATCCTCATTGTTTTAAAGACCTGAACCGGCTCACCCTACGATAATGTTCATGCAAAGAGAAGAAATGTCCCAATTTTAATGTGGCATTTGATCTATGATGTGACATCTAGGACAAACTGACCTAGTTCTTCAGAGCATCTAAATGTATCACATTATTGTCTCTGGTTATTCAGCCCAGTGTGTACACTTCCTTTCTCTCTTTATAGAGGAATGCATTCACTGCAGTAAACATCTGACAGTTTTATTAATGAAAGCTGGAGGGAATGGACTCACCTCATCAGTCACAGTACCCATGGTGTCTGAAGGAAAACTTCTAAAGGTTGCTTATTCATTGCAATATTGACCGTTTCTATATTTATGTTACATTTTTAAATAACATAATCTGTTACTATAACATGTAGCCCACTGTAAATACAAGAAAGGGTGCGGATGGGTGCTGGGTTGTGCTGCCCCCAAGTGGGGTAAACTGTAAACTGCATGTTACTTCATATTTGGTCATATTCCCGGGTAGGTGAGGTGTACAGTGACTGAGTTCTTAGTTTAGTCTTAGTCAGAGTTTTTATGACAATAAAATTCCGTAAAAACACACAGACAGATGTTGTCAGTGACAAGACGACCTTCAGTGTTTCCTTTTTTATTGAGGAAAGTCATAACAGGCTTCCATCTTCTTTTCTTTTATTCCTCTTTCTTTTTTTTTTTTTTTAGAAAATAAACCAATAACAATATTACAAATAATTTTGATTGTAACATCATTCACAGGGTTACAGCAAATGTACATTTATACAGAATACAGGACGTCTTGCTGGCAACCTTGCGGTCTGGACAGGCTGCACTGCTCAGCCAACCGACGGCATCGACTGAGACGGACTGGATCCGTTAGAACCGGGAGTTCATGGAGGGGAATAGGCTAAAGACACGGTGCAGGTTAATCACGTAGAACGGCGTGAGATTCATGCCCGGTGTGTACAAAACACCTGTCCCTCGGAGCTGGGATTTCAGGCGTTACTTGTATTTGGTGGGCATCATTGTGTGTCAGAATCCATGTTGCACATTAGGCATAATGTTTTCAGACTGGTTTCATCAGTTCGTTAGCTCACAGAGCTACTGAGTCACATGTGGGTGCGTCGCCTTTCTTTTCGTTTTTTTTTTATCCTTTCTACAGCAACAAAATGAAAGATGTAGGCTATATTACAAGAAACAATACCCCTATTTTGCTGTGGACTAAACATAGATATTTCACATAGGCCTACTAAACCTGGAAAGTGGAGGAGTGAAGTGTGAATTTCTGTAATTCACCCTCACGACGTCAAAACTGCTTTAGGCCTCTATCATACACCATAGCACAACACTTCTGTACCAATAAAGAAACACGGAAATAACAAATCAGTAAACATGTTTCCAGGAAGTTTGTTCGTCATTGGAAATACCATTGCATTCTCAAACTCATACAGAAGGTAGCTCCTGAAAGTACAGAACAAACACGTGGATCTTTGACAAATGGAAAAAAGGGTAAAAGGGTCTTCAGATATCTGAATTTTTTTTTGCATCCCGCAAATGAAATAACACGAAAATGATCTGGAAATGATTCCAAAGGCAGACATGTCATATCATTTCCACATTAGAATTAATTAATTCAATTCCAACATAGGTGTTACTTTCTCTGTACGTTCTGGGTCTGCAGTGCAATGACTTAAGAGCTTTGCATACCATCCCCGACATTTTTGTTAATTGAAAAATGGGGAGGCTATGTGGTAGCAAGATACAAAGCAAAGTGAACCCAAAGATTTTAAGTCATTCTAGCATTTTTCAAGTGCAAATGTTTGTGGGCTACTAAAACTAGTCAGTCAGACTGACAGTCGGAGGTATCTGCATCCCACAATGCAAGTGCCAATGAGATGATGAACACAGCAACATATAATACATATCAGAAACACAATGGCAAAAGTAATGTTTCACTGATTACATCAGTCGTCCATTTGTTGGGTTGAAAGGAGGGCTTGCACATAATAAGTGTCTGTTTAATATACTGTCAATACCAGTTTTCCAGTTTAAAAGTGGTAAACTGCCCATATGGACAATAATCTCTTCAACTCTTCACATATCACAATATACGCTTGCAGGTCAGCTTTCATATTCAGATAGACACAGAAAAATACTAATTTCTTATTCATCTGATCAATTTTTGGTACTATATCCAAACATGTGGCCAAAAGACTAATACTGATTTTTAAAATACGATCCAATGATCTCCTCTGTGCTGCTCTCTCAGGCACTCACTCTTCTACAGTAGTGTGGTGGTGGTGGGGGGGGGCAGGGCCAGGGCAGGGCAAGGGCAGGGCCAGGGCAGGGCCACTTGCATCTGGTACAGAGAGACCAAATAAATATTTCCTTAATCGATGAAAAAAATCGAACGTTTCTTTGACACCATGGTGAGTGAAACGTCTCACAATCACTTTTCTATGCACACTAGGGGGCACATTGACTTCAATCTAAAGCAAAGTGGCAGAGGGTTCGGGGGGGTCAGTGGCATACGCTGTGAATAGAGGAGGCCAGCGAAGGATGACTGATCAGGGGTGACGCATGGGCCAATGGGTGGACTAAGATGACCATGAGTTACTTGGTCCACAGCCCAGGTCTATTTAGGTCATGAGAGGCATTTTAGATCTCATCTGTATGCAGCTGGGAGATTCCAAGACAATCAGTTGGAGGGCAGGGCTCTGATAATGGTCTCTCCCCTTGTCATACATCCACTCATTTTTGGGTGTTTTCAGCCGTTCTAGTAATATTAAACTGTACCATTTTGAGCCATTCAACAATGTAACGTGTCAATGTGGGGAAACACTGCAGATTGAGAGAGGAATTCCGACTGGAAGCACACAGAAGGGTGAGACACACTAGAGCAGAGTAGCTCCACTGAGCCGGCTTTAGTTAGCCCGAGTCATGTGTGACTCCGAGAAGAAATACACAACCCAAACGTGACTCAGCAGCCTGTGGGACTGAGTGGCCCAACACGCAAACACTCATCTGAAACTGGGACACAAAACCCTCCAGTTCATTCAGTTTGATCGATTCACACGTCTCCGATGACTACTTTGAAAAGCCAAACCAAGAGGACCGGAACAACAAGAGAAAAAAGAAAAAAAGAAAGTAAAAAAAACCCGCCTCCATCCATAAAACATCACAATGCACGTCCACAGGAGAGTGCATAAGAGCTGTAGCAAATATAACAAACATATTGTATGTACATAACATCATGACAACTTGGACACATTTTGCACAGATTTTGTACAGATCAACTGCTCTACACTACACCTATGGAAAGGACATTGTTTTTATCATGTGACAGATTCCAGTATTAAAAATCACAAAGCACCATTACAAAAGATGCTTTGAAAAAAAAAAGCAAAACAATACCAAAAAAAGATTTGTAAAGTGTCTTCACATCACTCTCCCTAGAGGTCTCCTCATTTGCTGTTCAGGCTTTGTGAGCTGCCATTAGTCTATAGTACCACACAGCACCCTTATTTCACAAGAGAGACGAGAGTTATCGTCATGGAGGGAATATCTCACTCGCTATGGCACTATCCCAAACATGACGATAACATAAACAAAATCAAATAAAAGGTCCCTTAAACTCTTCAGACATAAACATCCACTGAGGGAGTTGTGGCACCAGTGATCTCTCCACTGAGGTGCACATAGTCACATCAGAGGAGTCAACAGAAACGGGAAAAGTATCAAAATAACCTGGGAAATCTCTCCTTTCAAATGGCAAAGCACTGGCAGGCATGGGTGACGTGAGAAAACTAAGTGCGTCTGATATGTGAAAGACTGTGTCGTAGGTGGTATATTTAGATGGATGGGTTGAAAGGGAAAATGTGAAATTGAAATATATGCTTTAAGATAAAATAGTCCAAATACATAGTTTGAAAGGGATTTAAGTTAGCGCTTGAAACTCATGCTCAAATTCCGCATACAATGTGCACTTGTCTCTAAATAAGTAAGCTCTCGTCCAGGAGGGATTCCATGTAACACCCAATAATAATAATAATAATAATAATAATAACAATAAACAAAATGACAGTGAGCTGGTTCAGAGTTCTGAGGAATTTTGTTGACAGTCACTGATTTGGCCGCTGGGTTTGGCAGACTTGGAGACTTGGTCTGGTCTGTGCTGGTGGCTGTGGAGCTCAAGGCTGGAGGAGGAAGAAGAGGAGCCGGCGAAGAAGATGGAGGAGGAGCATGGAGGTGCGAAGGAGCTCCTACAGGAGCTGTTGCCACCGCAAGACTGGGAGGCTGGGGAGACCAGTCTGAGAGGAAGGAGGAAAGAGGAGGAGGAGGAGGAGGAGTGGATGGTGGGCGCTGCCATTTAGGGGGCACACACCCCGTGCCCTTCCTTCCTTCCTGCGTGTGTGTGTGTGTGTGTGTGTGTGTGTGTGTGTGTGTGTGTGAGAGAGGGAGAGAGGGAGAGAGAGAGAGTCTTAGACCTCCACAGACTGGATCTGATTCATCTGTGCCCGCATCATCTGGACGCTGTTGAAGATCTTCTTCTGGTGGCCTGCCAGCGTCACCCCGATTCTCGTGATGTCACTGGGAGGAGAGAGACAGGGGGTTTGACACGGACAGACACTCCCATCCAATCACACTGACCAAAGGACTTTATACTGCAGTCCCCTTGTAACATTGTAATTATACCATAAAGTACCGTGTAACACAGTGAGACTCATATGTACCCTAACCTGATCCTATCTGCAATGATTTCCTCAACCCTAGTGCATATCAGTGCAAATTAACAATGTGCTGTTACTTATATGTTATGCCATGTTATACTATATAATGATGAGCTTAATTTAAATTTTACAGTCTAACAGCAGGGTGTTGACCATGATATATAGTCTGCTAGAAGAGCGTTGTACAAAAGTGCCTGAGAGTGTTTGAGTTGATTTGGGAACAGGTCACAGGAAGCAGGTGTTCCTTACTCCATGGTCATCTGGGAGACGGCCTCGAAGGTGATGTAGTCTGCTTCGGCAAAGGTCTCTTTGTACTGGCCCATCTTGATGGCCTCGAGCCACTCGTCCACGGTGCTGAAGCTGGAGAAGTCTGGCGTGGAGCGGTCCAGCAGAGGTAGATGTGCTCTGCATCAGGCCAGAGAGATGGAGAGAGAGAGAGAGAGAGGGAGGGAGGGAGAGACAGAGAGAGATGTAAAGATGAATCACCACGGAGACAGGGCCAAGATATCACATTAGAAAACTTGCAGTGTCGGGAAAGGAAAATATGGAGCGAGAACAAAAGGGCATTCGCTTGAGATCTGACACTCGTTGAGTTATGAGGATAATGATTCAGCATTTTACTTCAAACTTTCATTTCATATAGAAGCTGGCAGATAATAAAAAGAGAGAAAAGTGAGACATGTTCATTAGTAATGGTATAGACTTAATACCATTCTATTATGTGTTGTGTAATCTATTATGTATTCCTTCAGACATGCACAGTGTATAACACATAGAACAGGACTCGAAAGCACAGTGTATATAACACATAGAACAGGACTCGAATGCACTATGCAGAATGACAGAAATTAGTTTTAGTACTGGTGTCTCTATTTAGAGTTTATAGTCCCCATAACAGTGTGTTAAAGTAACATTGCCCCACTAAAGTGGTTTCCCCATTGAATTGAGGTTGAAGTTGAAGTTGAAGTTGCTTCCCCATACATCTGAACATTTGGGGGGCAGGGGGTGTGGCGTGAGGGTGGGGCAGGGGGTGTGGAGTGAGGGTGGCATGAGTTGTTCCCTCACTTGGAGTCCTTAATAATATTAATATTACCCCCCGCTTCTTTCGGGATGTCACACTACAAAGGCACTGTGAGGGCCTTAATTGGTTGGGTTTTCATCCTTTTCTTAAAATCAGATCATGCTATAAAAGTGGCAAGACAAACGGTTTCTTTCATTTACAGTAACATACATCTACCTTGCATTTGTGACATTTTTGTATGACATTTATATGCAAGCTCTTTACCAGAGATGTATCATACAAGTATTGTACATGACAAGTGTGATTTATATGTTTTTTACAGACTTTTTCCAAATGGGTAAGCAAGACCGACTGATTACACCCCTTTCTTCGTTAACTTCTGATCAGTTCATCATCATCCACAGGGTGTTCCAACGGAAGTGGGAATGACAGATGTGTTTGTGACATGGGTGGTGACATTGTGACAAATCTCATTTGTTTTGAACATTCCTCAAAAAGAAGCAAACTGTTGCATGGTGTTATTTGAAGTACACTTTTCATATCAGACTTGCTTGACAACATGCCACTTTACTGTTTGTTGCTGGCCAGCTTCCCTCCCTCTCCAGGGTGATGGATGTCTTACCCTGACGAGAGCGGAGTCATGGCTTTCAGGCTGTTGGGATTACGAATCATCTTGTCTAGGGTGTTGACGTTCTGGCTGAATTTGGGCCGGTTGTTGCGGTCCTTCTGCCAGCAGTCCAGCATGAGCTGGTGCAATGCCGTGGGACAGTCCATAGGGGGCGGTAACCTGTAGTCTTGCTCAATGGCATTGATGACCTAAGTGGGTCACCAAGGGATTGAAGGTTGTAATGCCTTTAACATTTACACTGTTGTTTGCTTTGATATTATGGCAATGTAATATATAATGTAATGTCACACAACCATAAAAATACTGACTTGCTGAGGGGCAGATTACATTTAGATAATATGAATGTGTTTTGAGCATTAGAGGAAGCATAATCTATATATACTGTATATATATATATATACTGAATAGAAATGTAATGTATTACATGCAAACTCTAATGGTCTAATGTGATTGCAATGAAACCTACATCTTGGTTGCTCATGTCCCAGTACGGCCTCTCTCCGTATGACATCACTTCCCACATGACGATGCCGTAGCTCCACACGTCACTGGAGGAGGTGAACTTCCTGTACTGAATGGCCTCGGGCGCAGTCCATCTGATGGGGATCTTCCCTCCCTGCAAGGAGAGATGCAGTCAGCTCAGGGGAAGGACAATACAACACACACACACACACACACACACACACACACACACACACACACACACACACACAGACACACACACACACAGACACACACACACACACACACACACACACACAGAGACACACACACACACACACACACACACACACACACACACACACACACACACACACACACACACACACACACACACAAACACACACACACACACACACACACACACACACACACACACACACAGCGGGGCGATGGGACAGAAGGAGGAGATGGATTCTGGCCCTTGGGCTGTTTATATAATTACACCACCCGCATATAGAACATAGAATAAACACAGAAGGCCTTCCAGGCAAGCACCACTCACCACCAACCACCAGACTCACCAGCGCGCTCGTGTAGGTTGGGTCGGACGTGTCGTCCTCCAGGAACCGCGAGAGGCCGAAGTCAGAGACCTTGCAGACCAGGTTGCTGTTGACCAGGATGTTGCGGGCGGCGAGGTCACGGTGCACGTAGTTCATGTCGCACAGGTACTTCATGCCCGCTGCAATGCCACGCATCATGCCCACCAGCTGGATGACAGTAAACTGCCCGTCGTTTTGCTGAAAAGGGAATTTTCTGTGAGCCACTTTACCTGCCACTTTTCCATAATTATACAGAGCACCTCGGTGAGTGAAAACAGCACAGTTTGGTGCCAATCTGCAAGCTGTTATTCAGAGTTATTTAGCTGGTAAAAACACAGACTCATAAAGCTGAACACTAATATAAAGACAAATCCGACAGAGAACTAGTTCATTTTACTACAGTGTATGTCAAGCTGTGTGTTCAGCTACATGGTGTAGATATGAGCGTATTATTGCCATGTCCTTGAAAACATCCCTTCAGAGCTCAAACATTCATTACATTCCCAGCGAAAATGGAGACTCAGTAGCACTGCTAAAAAGAGCTGAGCATCAGGAAGTCAATTATAGGATATTCATTCCTTTGACCAAATCCCCTCAGAGCTGCATTCCCACCCAGCTTGAGTTGTTCAGGGAGGATATATGAAATGTGGAACACTTTTACAACATCTCCTTTAAAAAGACCCTGGGAGCGAAGTCATTTCCAGCTTTCTTGGCAATGGCGTCCTCTGCCCTACGAGGAGCGGAGCACTGTGGTGTGAATTTATTAACACCCCTTTCGGGCTGCTCATCTGGACGCACAGACACTGGCCTGATCCAGCTGTGCTTCCAGCTGCACACAGCTGGGCCCGCCACACAGGCCCTCACACAGCACTCTGCACATGACTGCTAAAAAATGCTGTGCACAAGTACCCAGATATAGACTGGTTAGTGCTGTATATGCCATTTTTTGCTGATTCTAATATAGCCAGCTGTATTGTGCTGTGTCTATTTAAAGGGGAAACATATCTTCAGATGTTCAAAGTGTACTGTGATGCAGCAGCACCCTTAATACTGTGTTGCTAAATATATGTTTATCATGGAATATTAGGGAACTGTGATAATTGTTGACTTTAAACAGCCGAGTGTAAATGTAGTATAGAGGAGACGATTGTGTTTTTCGCAGTACAGTATATTCATGTCATTGCGGTAATTATTGCGTTCCACCAAGAGGGGGCGCTCATAGGTCAGCACAGAGGTTCTCACCCTGAGGAAAGAGTCTAAGGAACCATTCTCCATGAACTCTGTGATGATCATCACGGGGCTGCTCTTGGTGACCACCCCTTCCAGGTGGATGATGTTGGGGTGGTCAAACTGGCCCATGATGCTGGCCTCCGACAGGAAGTCCCGCCTCTGCTTCTCGGTGTAGGCTGTCTTGAGCGTCTTGATGGCCACCAGGATCTCTCTCTTCCCCGGGAGCTTCAGGTTCCCACTGCACACCTCTCCAAACTCTCCTGTTGGATAGACAGAGAGAAAGAAAGAGAGAGAGACAGAGAGAGATATTACAGACATTATCAGGGTATTACTATGGAGATAATTAAAGCCTTTTTCAAGGCGAGAGAAGCTAAGGGTTTTCGGAGAAGGCACATACACATAAATGTATAGAGGCATGCAATTTCTCAAGAACATTAAGTACTTTAACATTAAGAACAATTTTAGATTTAATTTTATTCCCATAAAGTGAGTCTCACCTGCACCAATGACTTCCTCGATCTTCACACAGGACGTCTCGATCTCTTTGGCAAACTCACGCACTGCCTCATTGGGGTCCTCATAGGTGAAGGGGTCAATGTAGATCTTCATTCCTGGAGACACTTGGAAAGCAAAGCACAAGCTGTAATTCTTGCAGTTGTCAATATCTTGGCTTAGTTCCTCAAGTAACATTTCATTTGCATTTATGATACATTACATTACTTTGTGTTATGTTACATTACGGTACATTATGTTACGTTATGTTATGTGATGTTATTTATTACATTACTTTCATGTAATGTTCTGTTACGTTTTCTTAATTGTGATTAAATGGTTATTTGCTATATACAAAAGCAGGAAGTGCATGTGTGCTTTAGCGTCTTAGGTTTATTTCCCACTTGCTTTGAGCAGCAACCTACTGACTGAATGTACTAGATAGCACACTTCATGCTCATTCCCTGCTCTGCTCAGAAATCAGGAGCGGCCCTCTTGGGCATCGCTCAGCCCTGTGCCCGCTGGGAATGAAGATGTCATGTGGCGACGTCTGGCATGTCAGAGTGGAGGAGACAGAGGGGGGTTGGGGGGGCCGGGGGGGCCGGGGGCCCAGTTACTCACTGTGGCCGCTGGTGTAGTGCTGCAGCTTGTCTGTGTACTCCGACTCTGTCCTGTCAGTGCTCCTCCTGCACAGTACACACCCACACCCACACCCACACCCACACACACACATTCAGCCTAATGTTAAACACATCACTTGAAAACACAATGTGTGAACAGCCACCCAAGGTACACTGTCATTTGTGGTGTGATTCACTACTCTGGCATCTTTGGCGGGCCTTAAAAATGCATGTGGGCTACATTTTTGATGTGAGCGAGGGGGAGGTTGAAGAGAGAGAGAGAGAGAGAGAAAGAGAGAAGGAGAGAGAGAGAGATATAGAGAGAGGAAGGCTAGAGAGAGAGAGAGAGAGAGAAGGAGAGAGAGAGAGGAAGGCTAGAAAGAGAGAGAGAGAGAAGGAGAGAGAGAGAAGGAGAGAGAGAGAGAGGAAGGCTAGAGAGAGAGAGAGAGAGAAGGAGAGAGGGAGAGAGAGAGAGAGGAAGGCTAGAGAGAAAGAGAGAGGGCGAGAAAAAGGCTAGAGAGAGAGAGAGAGAGGAAGGCTAGAGAGAGAGAGAGAGAGAGAGAAGGAGAGAGGGAGAGGCTGACTCACCTATTGCACACAATGACAAAGACAACGATGGCTATGAGAAAAACGACGCCTGCAGCCGCTGAGCCGATGATGAGAGGCAGCTTCTCCTTCAGACTAGAGTTATACTCCTCTGTGGGGGCACACACACACACACACACACACACACATACACACACATATACAGGTAAAGATACATATGAATACACACACACAAACACGCAGAAACACACAGAGGCTCAAAAATACAAAAAAGACACACAAAAAAGCAGAAAACGTACACCCACAAACACAGACACACATAACAGCAACAACGATGAATCGGCCTACAGGGAGGAGGTTCAGCACCTGGCAGAGTGGTGTGCCAATAACAACCTGGCTCTCAACACCAAGAAGACCAAGGAGCTCATTGTGGACTTCAGGAGGACCAAAGGTGGCGCACACACCCCGATCTGTATCAACGGGACGGAGGTGGAGCGTGTCGCCAGCTTTAAATTCCTGGGTGTCCACATCTCCGAGGACCTCTCTTGGACCCTCAACACCTCAACCATAGTCAAGAAGGCTCACCAGCGTCTCTTCTTCCTGAGGAGATTCAAGAAGGCCCATCTGTCTCCTCAGATTCTGGTGAACTTCTACCGCTGCACCATTGAGAGCATCCTCACCAACTGCATCTCAGTCTGGTTTGGCAGCTGCTCTGTTGCGGACCGCAAAACACTCCAGAGGGTAGTGAAAACTGCCCAACGCATTACTGGCTCCCCACTCCCCACCATCGATGCTGTCCAGCTCAAGAGATGTCTGCGGAAGGCGCGCAGCATCGAGAAGGACAGCTCCCATCCCAACCACAGACTGTTTGCAGCAGGCTCAGGAACAGCTTCTTCCCTGCGGCTGTCACCCTGTTGAACTCTGCACCACGGTGATAGTTCCCCCTGGCTACCCCCTCACACTCCTTCCTGTATTCCCCTCTCTACCCTGGCTTGACTGCCACACACCTACCTCCAGCCACTGAACATTTGCACTAAATTGTTCATTGTATATATCTATTTATGTTAAATTGTTGTCATCCATATTCATCGTACTTATATCTTATCATGTCTCCTACCTCATTTATAACTTATAACCTCTACTGCCACCTTCACCTGTACTTCATCTGCACTTTACACATATCTTTATCACATCTGCACTAATCACCTTTATTGCTGCTCATGTTCTTACTGCTCATACCACTTATATCTTATGTCATACTGTATATACCATATTTATCTATATTTATATTACCATTTGCACATACTCTGCACTCTTCTACTTTGCACTTCTGGTTAGATGCTAACTGCATTTCGTTGCCTCAGTACCTGTACTCTGTGCAATGACAATAAAGTTGAATCTAATCTAATCTAACAGATACAAAAGCATGCTGTCCATTGCACAAGCACGCCAAATATAACGAGGACAATCTGTCAAGTCACTGAAAAGGTGGACCACTTTAATCATCCAGCTGGCATTCACTTTGTGTAAAACCTCACATCCTCACATCCATACAGAAACTCTCCCTACTGTGAAAGCTCTGTTGCTCTTCTACATATCAACACCTCAGTCTAGATTTCTCCACAGCTTTAGATCGCCAGACACTGCATCAGTGCCCTGTCACAGGCTTTCACTCCAGTCGAGAGGCAAGCTAATGGCTCTGGCTCTGGTGCTGAGCTCTGGCTCCAGATCTGGTGCTGAGCTCTGGGTTTGCCAGTCTGATCTATCGACCCTGTCCATCTGAGTGACTCACTGATGCCTGGCAAAGGATCAGTAGCTAATATCTGGTCAAGCTGCAGGATCTGCCTCCCTGTGTCTGACTGTGCACTTCACTACCATGGCCACTTACAATGGATCATTAGTGAAACTAATAATTTTTAATGTGGCAACTTTGCTACTTTATCATGGACCATTACACTCTACTGATCTTGCATAGTGTCTACCTTCAGTCTAATAAAACTGGGTTCTGGGAAGTTGTCAAACCTTCGGTCATGGTCTGGAAGTACATTTTCCCGCTGACGCGTCCGAAGCCGGCCACGGTTCTGGCCCGCACCTGGAACACGTAGATGGTGCCGGGCTTCAGGCCCCAGATGACCGCGGTGTTGGTCTGGCTCCTCGTGGTGGAGGAGTTCAACTCCGCCATGCTCTGAGGAAACACCACGGACAACTGCTACAACACTTTGGCTTACGTAGACACAGACACGCATGCACGCGCACACACTTAGACCTACTCTTTAATTAAGAGAGAATGGAGGAAGTGTGTAAGAAATGTTAAAAGCTGCAGTTTAGGAAATCATATGGAAGCAAAAGGTCAGCTAAAAATGACATTTTCCCATCTTTAGTTCTATACACAGGATCGTATAGTCAGAACTACATTCAGAACAAGCACACTCACAGGTTGGAGGTGTGTGTGGGTGTGTGTGGGTGTGTGTGTGTGTGTGTGTGTGTGTGTGTGTGTGTGTGTGTGTGTGTGTGTGTGTACCTTCTCGTAGTACTGGAGCTCGTAGTCGAGGATAACCCCGTTGGGTTGGTCTGGTTGAGACCAGGACAGCGTTATGCTATCCACAGTCCTGCTGACTTGATGAATAATAGACACAGAGGATGGGGCTGAGAGAGACAGAGAGACAGAGAGAGGGAGAGAGAGAAAGAGAGAGAGAGACAGACAGACAGAGACAGAGAGAGAGAGAGAGAGAGAGAGAGAGAAGTAACAGAGACAGACAGAAACAGATCCAGACAGAGAATGAGAGAGAGAGAGAGTACAGACAGAAAGGGAGAGAGGAAGAGACAGAAACAGAGAAAGAGAAAAGAGATAGAGAGCCCATTAGGTCTCCATCGGTAATTTGTTGACATAATGTTTAATTCTGCAGCGCTGGCAATAACTACTGAATGTTTTGCCATGAAATAAGCTAAACTAACAGGAGCAACAGCGAGGCCCTGTCTACATTTAGCAGAGTGATGTATTGGAAACCAAGGCTGTCATTCAGTGGCACTGTAAATTTAATTAGGATTCGTAAAATGCCTGAGGATAAAGCACATGGCCCATAGAAACCCTCAGCTGAGGACAGCAAGCCATGCCTTTGGCTTTCTCCAGCGGGGGCTTATATTAACTGGCTCTTTGTCAATGCACACAGGCATTTGGCTGCAACAGAGTTTCAAGTATCTCCATAAAGAGCGAACTGCAGGGCGCCTTTGCTTACTGTGGGAGACATAAAAGCATGAGAAATCAGAACGGCTTAATTTTTAAAACGCCGTCCCTGAAGAGCCAGCCTCGTAAAAAGAGAAAAAAAGAAGTCTAAAAATATCGGGGGCGAGATATCAAAACAGGTTAAAAATATGATGGAGTTCATAAAACAGCACGGGACGAGACAGCCTCCGTGTCGGGAGGCATTTCCATGGCACCCAGTAGTGGGCAGCAGAGAATGGGAGATCACTGAAGCACAGGAGGAACGAGACGGTTGTGGTAAGACCATAGAATATGATAGCAGTGGTCTGTCTAGCACTATAGCCCTGTATTTCACATTACTGCCATAATATATCAGTATCTTTCCTATTACTCAATGTTAAAGTTAACCCTCTAACCCTAATATAGCATATGGATTATGTATATTTAACACACTGTGTGTAGACCTGAGGGATTCGAATGGCCGGATGTCAATATGTCCTTGATGGGAAATTATGTGTGGGTAGTTCTGCTTTCATTCGGACGCATTTTGGAATGGTTTTCTCATACCATTTGTCTAAGTAATGGCCGCCCCAATAGCTCACGCAACGTGTCTGCTAAAAAGCTTGCACAATGTACCTATGCACAGAGATTGCAGTACCAGCGACAGGTACAAGCAAATAAATTCCGATTCTTTCCTCATTAGAGGCACTCCTCTCCACTGCTCAAGCCATCAGAGCAGCACATACATTACAGTAATGGCTACTTTATCATGCAGCGCTCCCTGTTTGGAGTTGAATTTATGAGGCAGAAGCAGTGCTCTTGACGCGCCCGGCATAAAAAAATCATATGTCCTTATGGCACACTGGACGGGAATCAGACAGGCAATTACGATGCTCTACATCTGCAATGGATTTGGGGGATTTCTCTTTTTCTATCTCTCTTTTTTTTCTCTCGCCACTGGTATTTCCCCCCGCTGTGAAGTACAAAGTACGCTTTAAAGCGTCTGCAACACAGAGGACTTCAACTTGAGTGTGAAGTGTGCAATTTGAAAATGGGCATATCCTGGGCTTTTCTTGTGGCGTGTGACAGAACATGCAGTGCTTCTGATTAAATGGGATCTTCTCTGAGGATCTCAGGGATTCATGCAACTCTAAGAAGTCACAGACTAAATCTGGTTCTCTCTTTCACATACCCATCAGTTGTTCCTCTAAAAAAAAATTAAAACATTAAAACATTCATCCCCACATTGGTGCTTAATTTTTTGAATCAGGCTTATTTGGTATTTTGGCAACACTGTAACGCCTCTGAACTCTAAATTCCCCATTTCCAGCACAGCAGTGAACCTTCTAACTGTGGATTTGGGATTAAATCCCTCAGTGGCAAACTCAGCAAGCCAATGCTATTTGTCCCTCTCTCCATCCAGTATCCCTAGCTCTGGATCTTCTCCCCAATCCATTTCCTATTTCTTTCTTCACTGGGGCTGGCTGGCCTGCTTGCCTCCTCCCCTGCACCCACTTCCATGGGTGTTAATGGTGTGAACTGCACTTTTTGTCTTCGCACAGCAGCAGCCAGGCGGTAATACGGGCTGACAGGAACACCGGTGGAGACAGAGCCTCCGTTGGCAGGGCCAGTGAGTTCACAGTGGAAATGCCCTGGGCAGAGCCCTCATTAAAATGCTCCACTAACCCCTAACCCCCTGCCACCCCCACACCCCCCACCAATGCCTCAACCAGCTCTCAGCCCTCCACTCTTTTTTTGAAAATAAAAAAATGCCTCATAGCATGCCAACTTCTATACCATTTTCATGTCACAACCTCAGCATTAAGGTTCAGAGCATCCGACTCCGTCATCTCCGTTTGGCCCAAGTGTTGTACAGAAGTGGAGCAGTGGGCCTAACAGAGTGGAGTAGAATAGAGTAGAGTAGAGTAGAGTGGAATAGAGTAGAGTGGAATAGAGTATAGGAGAGTGGAGTAGAGTAGAGTAGAGTAGAGTAGAGTAGAGTAGAGTAGAGTAGAGTAGAGTGGAGTAGAGTATAGGAGAGTGGAGTAGAGTAGAGTAGAGTGGAGTAGAGTAGAGTAGAGTGGAGTAGAGTATAGGAGAGTGGAGTAGAGTAGAGTATAGTAGAATAGAGTAGAATATAATAGAGTAGAGTAGAGTAGAGTGGAGTAGAATAGAATAGAGTAGAGTAGAGTAGAATAGAGTAGAGTAGAGTAGAGTGTAGTATAGTAGAGTAGGGTAGAGTATAGTATAGTATAGTATAGTATAGTATAGTAGAGTAGAGTAGAGTAGAGCAGAGTAAAGTTGAGTAGAGTGAAGTGAATTGAAGTGAAGCATAGTATAGTAGAGTAGGGTAGAGTAGAGTAGAGTAGAGTAGAGTAGAGTAGAGTAGAGTAGAGTAGAGTAGAGTAGAGCAGAAGCAGAAGCAGAAGCAGCAGCAGGAATAATAGAGCAGCAGGCCTAATTCCAGACAGGGCTCTGAGGAGTTGCACATCCAGCCCAGATAGTCTAATGATGGAGTCATGCTGAGACAGAAAACTGCTGCTGGGGAGAAAATGTGTGCACTCAGCACATAAATTGCCTCCCCTCCCTCCCAAACAACGACATAAATATAGATGAAGGTGCCCACTGTATTCCACATCAGTAAAGCCTTTATGTGCAATGTTAGTTTCTGTACATTTTCATCCATCTTATTTTCATAATATCCTAATAATTACTAAAGAACAAAACAGTGTGTGTAGAAAAAAATATGCCTGTGACTCTTCAGCTTTTCACTAACAGGCCTGATTACTTACCAGCCTGATTGGTGGTGATGTTGACCGAGGAGAAGTGCGGTGAGTAGACGCTCTGGTCGGACACGCCGTTGACGGCCTGGATCTCGAAGGTGTACTGCGTGTGTGCGAGCAGGTCGCTGATGTGCACGTGCGGCTCAGTGAGGCCCAGCTGACGTGGCATGAACTGCACGTTGTCGCCGCAGCGCGTGCAGGCCCCGCGGCCCGCGCCGCAGCTCTTGCAGATGATGTTGTAGACGACGTCGTCGCGGCCGCCTGACTCCCGCGGCGCGCTCCACTCCAGCCGCAGAGACGTCTCGTTCACGCTGGAGATCACGTTCTGGGCTGCGGAGGGGATCGCTGACGGCGGGGAGGAGGAGGAGAAAAAGAAGAAGAGGAAAAAGAGGAAGAAGAAGAAGAAAAAGGAGAAGAAGAACAGAGAAACAAGAGAACAAGCATTAGTTACAGTCATGTCTAGCTGGCATTACAAGCCTCATATTTCAGGCAGGAGACTCCATACTGACAGATGACAATTCAAGCTATGGCCAGACAGATACTCTCAGAGATCATGTTACAGTGGTGCCTATGGAGGTTATTAACAAGCTGGATGTGGCTCACATTGCTTACACACTTTACACTGATGTCTAATAGGGTCGCTTCCCCACAAAGCTTACACTGTTGTGTGGTAAGTTTATATCCACCCATGGCCGCCACAGCTTCTCCACAAATGTCAATGCAATGCCAGTCTCATTTAAATACGTGGCAGAGGCTTTTATTAAGTGTCAACCTACAGTAAGTAACGGTTATGAGTTTGTGTCCTATCTGGAAACAGTCATTGCCATGCATTGGCTAGGGTCATATTCACCAGTTGACAGTGATGCCCAACAAAACATAGTGTCCTTCACTTTCAAACCAAAGATTTACACCCCCTCAGGACTTAACAATTCAGGCTGAGGTTGTATTGAGATTGTCAGTGAGATATATATCTGGAAATAGAATTCATGACCATGGCATTGCTAGCGTCTTACTCCAGAAATTCGGCTGCAGAAACACAATAAATTCTCACAATATACAGTGATGGCAAACCAAGAATACTGGAGTTCACTTTGAAACCACTAACACACTATCAATTGAGGTTGTGGTAACATTAAGACTGACTGTGTCATACTGCACTGCATTAAACAGGGGTTCTGTGCTATGTCGTATAGTATTACATTCCCTGGAAGAAGAATCTCAAGATGTCTTAAACAATTGGGAAACTGCTCTTTCTACCTAAAAAGGGACATCTAATTTGAAGAGGAAATAGAAAGACAATATCAGAAAACTCACTCACGTTGATATAATTGAGGAAATACAATTATACCACATAGTCTGTCTGCCTTTCTCTGACTCTGTCTCTGTGTCTCTGTGTGTGTCTCTCTCTCTCTCTCTCTCTCTCTCTCTCTCTCTCTCTCTCTTGAGAGGATGATTGTCTCCAAGCAATCCGAACAATTTCATTTGTGCCAGAGCCGGTAATCATCACTCCATTAGTGACATTTATTCCCAAGGATGTGGGGGCTTGTGGGTTTTGCACAACACTGCAGCTAATTAACAATTCTTTAATGGGAATTCAAATGAAAAGAGCAGCGTGGCCCAGGTCCATTAAGCACAGGCGAACAATGCCACTCAACTGTTCCCTTTTATTATCTGTTCTTTTTAAGCATACCCAGGCCCAGCCCAAAATCAATACCACTGGCAGAGTTCCCCCCCCCCCCTCGACCAAAGAGAGAGGAGGCTTATGCAAATCTTACTTCAGCCATTTTTCTCTGCATCCTTTTTTACTCCTCTCCCTATTGTATCACACAAAAATGAAGATAGGTCTACGTAACTTCAAAATATAAAAGAGAGGACAAGCATATCTGGAGATAAAGTACAGCTCACAGTACAGACATGGTTCATCATCTTCTGTGTGTGTGTGTGTGGGGGGGGGGGGGGGGGGGGGGGTCAGTGAGTTCAATGGCTCTGATTTAAAAGGCTAATCTTCGTGATTGTGTCTGAACTGGGCTCTTGTGTGGACTATGGCGCTGGTGTGTTTTTTGTTGATGTTTTGTTTGTGATTAATTTGACTGCTGATCAGAGATAAGAGCCAGAGACATAATGAGCTGGGGAGAAAGGCTGGGGAGAAAGGCTGGTCGATACTCACTGGTGCAGGGCATCTGTGCCGGGTCGGTGTCGGTGCGGTAGTAGCCGTTGAGGCAGATGCAGTTTGTCGCCCCCTCAGTGGTGGTGCGGCTGTTGATGGGGCACTTCTGACACAAGTGGTCCCCCTGGGCCGCTTTAAAGGAGCCCATGGGACAGGCTGCAGCGAGGGGAAACACACACACACACACACACACACACACACACACACACACACACACACACACACACACAGGGGTTCTTGTGAGTCAATGCATAAACAACATGGCAGGACACCTATTCAATTATAAACCTATTAAATTGTCACAAATCAGTGTTCCTGTCAGCACATGATGTGCAAAAGAAAGCCAAATCCCATTCAATGTTTATTTACTCCTTTATGGCAGCTTCACAACATGGATATGGAGTGAGACTCTATCTGAGATTGGTTATGGAATAACACAGACAGCTACACAACATGGATATGGAGTGTGACTCTATCTGAGATTGGTTATGGGATGATACACTGAGGCCAATGGCACACAGGATGGGAGGAAACAGTTCCAACACTACAGCTGAAAATAAAACTGCTATATTTTATAGTATTTGTATATAGTATGACTATCTATTAGAATATCTTCAAAGGTTTAACTAACTAAGAACTGCAATGAGAAAAACACATGTGCTAGCGAGTAACAAGTGCAGTGTGTTATGATTCATGTAGACAGATGTCAGCATGTTGAAGGTTAAGTCATTTTCGCCGCTGATCCAGGGTCTGTAGATCATCATCATACGCTCCCCCTCAGGGCTACAAGGCTTTGAGAGGACCCAACTGATGGGTTTGACCAACCTTAATTGAGGAATTGATTTTTCTTTTCTTATAGGATCCTATAAAGATTACAATACAGCGCATACACTGAAAGAAGTCAATGATATTTGCGCCGATTGCTACTGCTCTTAATTTGGAAGCCTTTCTATATAAGCTCTAAAATGAAATTAAATGGAATGTTAGTCAATTATGTAATTTTGTAAAATGCACTATTCAGCTTCACCTTGAAAGTTGTTTCCATTTGTATTTAGTTTACTCCATAATTTCAGTGCAAGCGTGTGTGTCTCTCTCCTGAGCCCTTGCCTTGGAGCTCATGTGAACTAGACCACTCCATGGGAGGACTGAGCTGAATTCACTACTCAGTGAGAAATGCCTTCAGAGTCAGCCTGGTGGAACTCATTACTGTCTCACGCATGCCATGTGGAATAGACAGAGATGGTAAGAGAGAGCTGTAGAGTCATAGCCTACCACACACAATACCATGACATGCCAGAGCACACCGAGCTGGTCAATGGGGCTAGACCAACCGTGAAATGGCACAGCCTACTGTCTACCTCCTACGCCAAACACGCAATGTTCTTTTAGCGATGACGTGCTTGCTCTCTCTCTCTCTCTCTCTCTCTCTCTCTCTCCGATTCGCTATCTCTGTATCTCTCTCTCTCCGTATCTCTTGTTCTCTCTCTCTCGCATTCTTTCACTCTATCTGTATTTCTGTCTCTCTCTGTATCTATCTCTCTCTCTCTCTCTAGTTCTCACTCTTTTTCTCTCTGTATGTCTCTCTCTCTTGCTCGGATCACCGACTTCCATGTAAACTGTGCCACTGTTTCCGTCTGTCTACTGGCCCATGGGAACACAGTTGGCCTCATTTTTTTTGGTTTGCTCTTAGGTGAGATGGCAGGCTGGATTTGAGTTTGCACCAACCAACACATAACTACACCTTCACTAGAGCCAAACGAAGATCTCGTCATCACTAATTACTGTGTACATCACCCAATGATCGCATTGGCTTGTAAACAGTGCTGGCAGCTTACTAGTCACCCTCGGGTTGCCAAAACAACAAAATAATGCATATAATAATAATAGTAACATCACCAACAACAACAGCATCAGCAACAGAAACACCAACAACAACAACATCAATAATAAGAATTCATTTTATAATTATTGGTCTTGCAGTTGCTGATGTAGTTGTTATTGGGTTGTTGCTGTTATTCAATGAGCATTCATCCTTTTAGGATAAACAGGAAAAAAATAAGCTTTCAGACAAAATCTCAAACCCCAACACTGACCAGTGACCCGTAACTTTGCTGGGTCCGTATCTGCCAAGTGACGCAGTTTAAACAGGAAATATTTCCATTCAAAACATTTTTAGATGCAATTAACACTGTCAAAATGGCTGTGGGTCTGGCAATGTTTCCTGCATCCAGTGGCTGTGGTTAGCATCCAGCAACTTGGATGCATTAAATCAATCCCCAAACAGTTCATCTGAACATGGTCGAGTTGTGTTAGCAATCCGACAGGAACCACAGACCCAGGTATTCAGATTCTCTCCTGCTGTTATACAGTGTGGTCTGATGCTATCCAGACGGATGGAGAACACATGCACTGGATGACACTATGTAGACGTGCTGAGGAGGACCAAAAATGGATGCTTCTCCAAGGTGCAATCGGCAATCGCAATTTCACTATAAATTCCAACTAAATTGTTAAAAAAGCCACGTGTGTTGAGACTGATAAGGTTGTGTGTGTGTGTGTGTGTGTGTGTGTGTGTGTGTGTGTGTGTGTGTGTGTGTGTGTGTGTCCATGTGTGTGAGAGAATATATGTGCCTTCCAGGCACCAATGCTGGAGGAACCACAGGTGCACAAACAAATGAAATTGCAAATCCAATAGCTGTTACTCTTCAAAGGCGAGAGGAATTAACTCAACACCCCACCACCCCCTGCACACACACACTCTCTCACACACACACACACACACTCACTAACTCACACAAACACACACACACACATACACACACACACACACTCACTCACAGACTCACACACACACACACACACACACACACACACACTCCTGCAGCCAAACAGCACTGTCCCACCTCCACTCTGGGGGAGGGTATAAAGCAGCCCCTCCACACCAAGGGCCATCACACACCAGTAAAGATGACAGGTGTGAAGTGCTTGTCAAAGTGCCGCTCGGATGATTGCATGTAATCTACCCACAAGAGAAGATGAGTCTTTCTATAATGGACAGGAAATAAGATGAGGAGAGGCGAATTACTGTCTCCTCACCCCCCACCCCCCAACACACACACACACACACACACACACACACACACACACACACACACACACACACACACACACACACATATCCCCCCTACACACCCATCCACTGTATGCCCTCCTTCAAACTCTCTACACCCCGTGTCACGTGCACACATCCACTCTCAGTAGGCAATAATCCCTCCATTGGAAGGAGAAGGAGAGTAAGGAGCGAGAGCGAGGAGGTACACTTATAGACTTGTTTTCCCGAACGCTGGTGGTAAATGCAGCGTGTCATGCTCTATTCAGCAGGTGCTCCTCAGCAGCATACGCACCTCGTCTTAGGAGAGGAGAGCACTAAAATGAAACACGTATTTTCATTAAATATATATACATATACACTGCGGTCCCCATCATCGCCGTGGCAACCTAATATTTGTCTTGGCTCGCTCCTCGTTGCGGAGAAGAACTAATAACAGAAAAACTGTAGCAAGCCCATCAGCAGGAGTATGGGGTTGGCAGTGCATGTCTCTGGGCTAAGAGCACATGACAGGCTGCAGGCCCCCGGACCGTATGAGGTGTTGGGTACAGTTATGGCGTGTGGGGTTGAGTCGTCAGCCCTCCGAGGAGCACAGGACTGGAATTCAATAGCTACCATGGAGAGGCACCAGAAGAGAGAGAGAGTGTGTGTGCGTGTGCGTGTGTGTATGTATGTGCATACGTGTGTGTGTGTGTGTGTGTGTGTCTGTGTGTGTGCGCGTGTGTATATGTATATGTATGTGCATACGTGTGTGTGTGTGTGTGCGTGTGTGCGTATGTGTGTGTATATGTATGTGTATATGTATGTGTATATGTATGTGTGTGTGTGTGTGTGTGTGTGGAAGGAAAGTTGAGATCCCTATCCTTGGAAGACGCAATCTTTTGTGTGCTGATGACGGATGATTGGGCCGTGACGGTGGGGAACGGCCCGCCAGAGCTTTCATGGCTCCTCTGGTCCTCAGCTTGATGCGCCCATGTGACGGCTTTATTACAACAGCTGCGGGAGAGCCAGGCTTATTTTACTGTAATAACATACAGTAGGGGAGCCCTGCTTATGAATGTCACACCACACTTATGTTCCCATGGCTTTTTTCATTGGGAAGAATACTGCCCAAATGTACTCATGTCAGATACTGAGACATGTGATGTTTGTTATGAGGTCTTCAAGGCTGCTATTTAAGACCACATACCGAGGAAAAAAAAGAGGGGGAAAATAAAATATCCATTTCTTTTTCTGCAACTTAGATTTAGCCATGGCAAAATGTGTTTGGATATTTTTGTACTTACCCAGTGACCACTTATACAGTTAATCTTTTCTCATGCCCACCACTGAAGCAGAGATCAACCGGATAATCCAACATGGAGTTTGGAGGTAATTAGGTAATAGACCTTTTAATCAGCTCTTATAAACAGACAATTAAAGTGAGCAGTGTACTGTTGGAGCTCTGTGACCGGGGGAGTGGGATGATTCCTTATACTGACATGAGAAACCCACACATTACCGTGTCTTCAAGGCATATGCATTATATATGATATTGACATATGTACCTAAATGTGCATCTGTCATATTGGATATGAATGAAAAACGAGAATATTTGCCCTCCAGAGAAGAACATAAAAATGGTGACGATCATAAAGCGATGTTGGATGACTAAGAAATAAGCAGCTAGGTCAGACACTCCTGGCTGTGCATTCATACGATCGCTGATGCCTGGGAGAAGTAGAGAGTCTGAGCCCACCTTACAGGACAGCAGGGAAAGGAACATCACAGGGCCGAGAGACCTGCTTTTCTGACATGCTCCTACACCAGTCTGCTCCTGTTAGCTCTTATTTGGAAGTGTTGTGTGTTGGGATTGACACTAGGATATTACAGAGGGAAGAAAACCAATCCCAGCAAAGGCCAGCACTAAATCGTTCCTCCTTCTTCCACATATGTTTGCAGAATGGCTAAAACTCATGGCAAAAGCACCTGATGGAAAAGCACAACTGCACACAAGCCTTCATCAGGTTTCCCAACTTTTGTGAGGGTGAAAAAAACAAAACAATTCAGTTGCCTGTTCCTGCCAAGCCAGACCGCAGGAGAGGAACTATTATCCATTAAAAGTGCTCCGTCCACCTGATGTGGTTACCTAAGGATCAATGGACTCAGGTTCTTGTCAAAATGGAGTACCTGTTTAGTAAAGCTCAGCCTGGGCAGGTTAGATTAACGATCCCCGTAACTATAGTGCATTCATTTTGGTGCAGATTGAGCCGCATGCATCATTATGTTCCTGTACTGAAGCTCATGTGTCACCCAAAGGAGAAGTCGGGAACGAGTGAATAAAAAACGAATCCAAATCTATCCAAATGACCCAAAAATTCAGCAACAAACCACCCATAAATATCAACACGACAGCAGTAGATTTTTTGGTTGGAATACTGTGAAGCCCTATATTGGCAAAATGAGATGTCACAGAAAATGTCTGTTAAGGCAAATGAGAGCATGGCAAAGGGAGGGCGTTCAGAGAGATCAAATCTCATGGGCTTTTAGTGTATTTTTAGTTACTTGATAAGAGGGTAAAATCAGAGAGGATTAGTACACTTTAGCATTTTGTGCCCTATAAAATAAAAAAGACGCACTACAGGTCATGTCAGTTTACAGTTTGACATAGCTAGGAGGTATGTAACTGAAATGTTACATCTAGGTCAACAGCAAGGACCGACATTTTGTGAGAATCGATACATTTTAGATGGCCTGTGCATTATGACTTCTGCTTCATCTGCGAGCCGGAGGAGCATAAATTATTATTCACGTAAACACTGAAAAATGCATCCTCCATATTTCAAGTAGGTTAGCGTATTGCCAACTGCGAGGATGAAAGATTAATACCAGAAAAGGGAAAACTGTGCACTATTTATGAACCTCTAAAGAAGCTTCCCTTCTCTGTGTCTTATCTGTGTGTGACGAGTCGTTCACAGATGCTATGAGTCAAATTATTATCTGTGCACGGCAGTGGATCAATAGGGAAAAAAAACATAACATCCAGCTAAGCTAAGATGGGAGTAGGTGAGCTCTGAAAAGGAGGCAGACACACACAAGCACAAAGACACGCACAGACAGACACACACACACACACACACACACACACACACACACACACACACACACACACACACACACACACACACGCGCGTATGAGCACACACACACACACACACACACACACACACAGACACACACACACACACACACACACGCGTATGAGCACACACACACACACACACACACACACACACACACACACACACACACACACACATCATTACAACACAACACAGCCTCCATTGAATTCAGTCCCCCCTGAGATCCCCAGCACTGGCCCAGTGGGCTGTCTGTGCTGGCTGGTGGAGGGGCCAGATAAAGGGCTGGGCTGACAGCAGCATAATGGGGGTCGTGGGGGACTGAGTGGGGGACTGAGCGGAGCAGAGAGGAGCGGAGTGGAGCTCAGGCAGCAGCTGGTCCTCAATCCAAATCCATGTCCTTGGATCCCACCATAAACCCCGCATGGACCCGCCACTGACAGCGGTGTGAATATCACGAGAGGCCATACAACATACTCTCCACATGGCCGATCCACTCTCTCTCTCAATAGGTTACTCTCTCTCTTACCTTGGGAAAAGGGGATATTAAATTGATTTGAGGCAAAGATCTGATCTGGCCGTGGGGATCTTGAAAGATAAGATACATTTTTTTCAGAAGCTTAATTGAAAACAAACGCAGTGTTTATCTGATATGTCATGGGCTCTGCTACATCATTCTCATTGCATTAACTATGACAGTCATAAGACGTATACAAATATTATCAAATAGTAGACCAGTGGACACATAAATTATAATGAGACATTAACAACATTAAATTACAGAATGGCACAATTGTGCAACATTATTTTTCATAAAACACTTTTTGGAAAGATTCCCCTTAGTGTTGGAGCAATAACAAAAACATTGTATCTTCACTGCATTTGTTACTTCACTGCATTTACTCTGGTGAAATTTGGCAATCATGCATAAATACCACTGAGAGTCAGCATAATTTCTCAATGTATGTCCGTCCACATAATGTAAAGGGCATGCAGTGACTAAAAAAGCTATTTTCTGTGATATATGCAGACTTTAAGGTATCTGCACAGACAGCCCTTCAGACCGACAGGGTCAGCGGGCTGCCACCTTTGCTTTCCTCCAGTGTCCAGGCCCTCCGCAGGATGCTGTTTGGCAGCCACTGCAGCAGGTCATCAAGGACAAAGCCCCGCAGAAGGCTCCTGCCTCTGCAGCTGAATCAGCCCTAAATCACAGCCTCAGTGTCAGTCTGCCTAGGAACAGAAGCTCATCAGATACCTTCACCCCATAAAACAAACACTGCCCAAATGACTCATTGTCTCAGCATCTCAAACGCACACCTCGTGCCCCAGGACAAACTGGCTGAATTTAAATATTTAATTAATGAGCGTTCATGGACCAGCTGGGTCTCATAGTAACGCACAAGAAAATGCAAGTGTGCGCTCACACACACACACACATAAGCAAATGTGCACATACGCATTCATGCACAAACATGCACACACACACACACACACTCACACACACACACACACACACACACACACACAAACACACACTCCTGCATGCCCAAACTCACATAAGCACAACATATGCCACCTACAGACTGTCAGTTCAGTCTATTACGAGGAGTTGAGAAATCTGAAGTTACTCATGAGCATGACATTATGCGTATTACATACTTTCCCCTGTGACACTCACTCCACAACAAATATACTGTATACTGCGGCCTACAGAGGCTCTCCCTAATGCCCCAGCACATGACCCTAATTCAAACCGCTGTCCCGGAACACAATGATTAACTACCACTGCAAAGCAGAGCCTGACAGATTTAGCACCCCTTTCATACCTTAAAGGTAGATGTTACATTTTCATTAGGGGGGGCTAAAGACGGGGATTATTATGGGCTTCATAAATATTTGACAGGGAACTGGAGAGGAAGCGTGTGCTTGGAGGGCAGTTGTCACATCTGTTAACAGAGCTCTAAGCCAAGCACTGGCAGGCTCGGCAGCCAACATCTTGTTTTCAGCCAAACGTGAGAGGGTCATTAAATGGAGAATGACCTGTAAGGGAGCTCTACTTGATCTTATCGCACTAGCGGCGGCGGCGGTGGTGGTGGCAGCAGTAGCGGAGGGTCTGGATGAAAGACTCGGGCGAGGATTAGTCCCCCCGAGTTCCTCGAGATGGCCAGATAATCCAGCGGGACTGGCAGGAGCCTCTATGGCAACTAGCAGACGGAGACGGAGATGGAGACGGAGACGAGACAGAGAGAGAGATCTCTTGTTCTGAGTGCGAATGAGACAGAGGGGGCGACAGGAGCTTGGAGAATGAGAGGGTGTAATGATTGGAAGCCCCCTCCGTGGCCCATGAAGAAAGCCTTCAGCACAGAGGAGAATAAAGTGAGGGGAATCTCTAAAAAGTGAAGTCACACACAGACACACACAAAAATACTTCACAGAGCCTTTTATTTCGCCAGTGGCTCCCTGGAATTTGTATAATCACAGGGCTTAACAAGTCGGAGCTGGGAAAATTCAGATGTGTGGTCTACACCGAGGGGAGAAATATTTCCTTTCCTGGTGCCAGCTACATTTCAAAAACAAAACTCGACCTCACTTTTTCTAACTATGCCTACTGACTACTCAAGGTTACCACAAAACTCACACGCGCTCTCACATAACCAGCTTCAACCCAGACTGCTTTTGATGGCACCCCTTTCTTTTTTGTGAACATTTTGGATTGAGATCACATGCAGAAACGTGAGACGCTCAGCCCATGTTGCGGCTTCAAATATTTGATTTGTATCAAGGACAAGCAGAATCTGTCGAGCGCAGCTCAATTTAGCGGTGCTTAAACAGCAAGCCTGACAGGTTAGGCCCCGGAGCAGAACTGATACCTCCGTGGGCAGGGCCTGAGCCACAGATCCTCCTTTGTGGCTGCGCTAGCAAACAGCCCTTCTGACAGTGACACCGCGAGGAATGATGAGCTCAGGGCTCAGGTCCAGCCTCAGACATTCCCCAGCCTTGTTCGCTTACGAAATCTCCTGTTCCTGTGTCGGAGATCGGCCCATCAGCCCGACAGACGAGCGACTGAAAACCTAATTTCCTTGGGTATCACTGTACACACTTATTCTTTAAAAAATATATATATTCTATTGTATTTCCATGCTCTAGACAGAAGTGCATTTTGCTGTAGTCAGTTGTGTAGGTTCTCTATCTACAAGCCACTTATTCACCAGCCAAGAGACCAAGGTCGCAGGATCCGGTCCAGTGAATGAGACGAGGGGGAAAAAAGGCTTTTCCTCTTGTCTATGCAAGTGCCCAGAGTGTCAAATCATTCTGACCTACAAATTGGACCATTTCTTTCTATCCAAGTGAAACAGCGTTATTTATTTACTGTCAATGTCTTATGTAAATATTTTATGAGTTCTAGGCGTCTGAAAAAACTCCTCGGGGAGCCGATTCAGAGCAGGGAGCCTCCCTTTGTTCCAAAACTGTTTAAAGCATTCAGTTCATTTAACGCTCTGTAAATATTAATGAGGAGTCGACTCTCACTGATAAGTAATATCTTCGTGTGAAAGTAAAAAGGTGTCTTAATCATTTCATTTATTTAACCCTAGAAAAGTGTAGCTTGAGCATGATAACTGTCACAGTTGGTTGGACACAATGCATGAGTTCTGCTAATTAGAAAAGGAGATGATAGCTTTACAAAACATAACAGCATATAATAAAACCTGGAATGCAACATCCACACGAGACCTCAAGACTACCTACGGGATAATTAATAAGACACCTTCATAGTAAGTTGTTTGAAGGACTATGTGATTATATGTGACATTGTCATAACACTGCACTCTTGTGACAAAGAATCTGACTAGACAGAGAAAACGTATGCTGCTATTTCCAGTTCTATATATACACGTGTGTGTGTGTGTGTGTGTATGTGTTGGTATGTGCCTGCCTGCCTGTGTGTGTGTGCCTGTCTGTGTATGTGTGGTGTGTGTGTTCGTGTATGTGTGGTGTGTGTGTGTGTGTGTGTGGTGTGTGTGTGTGTGTGTGTGTGGTGTGTGTGTGTGTGTGTGTGTGTGTGTGTGTGTGTGTGTGTGTGTGTGTGTGCGAGTGTGTGTGTGCATGTGTGTGTGTGTGTGTGTTAGTGTGTGTGTGTGCGTGTGTGTGCACGTATAAAGAACGCTGTGATTATCCATGCACAAATAAGACGCAACCAGCCCTGTGGCTGCCCTTTTTGTTCTGCCACAGACCTGGCAAGATCTATAGTGAGTGAGTGAGAGAGAGAGAAAGAGAGAAGAGAGAGAGAGAGAGAGAGAGTGAGAAAGAGAGATAGAGAGAGAGAGTGACAAAGAGAGATAGAGAGAGAGAAGAGAGAGTGAGAGAGAGAGTCCCACACATAAGAAATAACCCAGGGACGTGCTAATAGCAGTGGAGTGATTACCTGCCACTTCCCCAACACTGAGACATGACACAATTGAGCCTGCTCTCCCACACACCTCCTTCACAAGCAAAGGCAGACTTTTAAATGGATCAAGATGAACTCAAAGCACACAGCACCCAAGGGACGCTTGTAATCATTTGTGACGATCGATAATGCTAAGTCTGCTCTCGCCTCCACCTGAACGCCATAAATCAAGCACTGACTTCAACAACGGCACCGCTGGGCTTTCATGCCGCCTAAACAGTTGTCACTAGTGAGCTAATGAAGGAATGTACCACTGTGTTACAGAGGGAACCCAACACACACTCCGGATAAGGCAAATCACAGCATAAGTCATAACTGGCTGCGTCAACTCGGATGAGTGTTAAAGCTGTGCAGTCAGATGAAAGAATAACTATCGCGACCCTGGATGTCCCGTTCCCTCTGACTCACACACACACACACACGTACACACACAGACACACAGACACACAGACACACACACACACACACACTCACTCACAATAGGGCATTCATCCTGAATGAAACTATGCACAAAAAAAAGAGGCTGCTGCATTCTGCCCTCTATGGCTAATTATGGCCAATTGAAGCATGATGTGGAACCACAGACCTGACCTCAGAGTCAGCTGGGTACTATCTCTATTTCTGAAGAGAAATCTTCCCTTTACAGTTAATGATTATGGATCCACTGCGATTCACCACAAAAAAAAATCCCCACCGTGCTTAACTTCACATTTCACAGACGTCCACAGTTGCACAGGACAGAAATGCACAGCCATACAGCAGCGTATCCAAACCTCATTACAGACAGTGGTTGTGGTGTGGAAACTACACCAGAAAAGCAAAATCATCCATCATCACAGGGTGGCAGGAGAATGTATTTCACTTTCTCTATTCCTGCCCAGAGTAAGATGTGTTACATCATAAGTGCATGTTAAATCACTATGAGGTAGTATAAAGCATAAAAAAACATAATCTTATTATATGTCTAAATCATGCACTATGGGAACATGAACCTTCAATGGACTACAAAACATTAAGGGCACATTAAGCAACCTGCATGCTATATCAGCTTGGCAATGCCCGTGGCAAGGCACATTTGGAGACAGGCACATATGCGGCTAACCGCCTTATGGACAGTGTGGCATCATTAACGAGTGCCATTTTCCACAGTATGTAGGGTTGCATTACAATATAATGCCTTCTCAGGACTAAAACAAACAATCCAAACAGATAACTCTGACCTTCTCCATCAATCCATCATAGAGAAAGAAGCTAGCTAAGTTTTGCTATTTTTTCCAACCTCACAGCTGCAGCACTGGTCTAGCTGCAGCACTGGACTAGCTGCTGGCTGTGCATGTTCTCTCCGTCCACACTTCCACACTTCCACCCTCTTTCCTCTCCAACACAGTGCTGTAGGGGTACCAGCCTGAGCAGATGTGTGATGCGCTGGGAGAGCATTCAATGATTCAATGCATTCCTTTTAAAGCCCCATTTTCCCCCACACTATAGGTCAGTTACCAGTGAAAGGCTACATTATTTACACGCTAGGACTCCATGGAACTCTCATCAGATCACAGTTCTAATAGTAACGGGTCAAACATGTGTGACATGGTGGGAAGGATACAATTTTAATCCCAAACATGCACAACATTTGGTTCATGAAAGAAGTAGATGGGTGTGAATATATGAATGTGTGTGTGCGCGCGCATGTGTGTGTGTGTGTGTGTGCATGCATGTATGTGTTTGAGTGTTTGTGTTAGTGTATTTACAGACATGTCTGAATGCCTTTATGCGCTTATGTGTATTCATCCATGCATGTCTGTGTATGTGAGTATATGTGTGTGTGTGTGTGTGTGTGTGTGTGTGTGTGTGTGTGTGTGTGTGTGTGTGTGTGTGTGCGTGTGTGTGTGTGTGCTGTGTGTGTGTGTGTGTTAGGTTGTGTGCATCTCTGTGGGTGTATTAGTTCCAAACCCAGTTTCTTTTATCCTTGTGCATAGTACCCTTGGGAGTGACACAGCCGAGGCACGTCAGCATCTGATATCGTCCAGCTACTACAGGCTGATGGACAAGGGGACAACACTTGAGGACCCTTTGGGTCCATCACTGGTGTCAGTAAGACAGAAGTGTCCCCATCAAAGGGTCCCCACAAAAAGACAGCCATCAGTCAAAACAGACCAGGACCCTCTGCTTCTCCATGCATGACATCACACACACACACACACACACACACACACACACACACACACACACACACACACACACACACACACACACACACACACACACACACACACACACACATCCACAACTCACCCCCCCCCTTTTGATTTTGCCTTTGGATTCCTGGAATGTGTATAATCACGGGGCATTGGGTCTCAGTTTGCTAAAGATGCCTCCTGATGAAACTATCTGTCCTATGAACTGAATACTTATTATGTGCTTAAAAAGATCGTATTCTGTATTTAACATTTTTGGGCATGACTCAAATGGCAGGCACATGACCAACAGCAGACCTCTGTCAACAGGAAACAACTACATATTTCTCTTCTTTGAAGATGTTACTTGACCTTGGTCTTATCATGGACTAAACAGCATGCTAAACAGCACAGGTCTGCAGAAGAGAGCTGGAACCTTCTGACAGGAAACACTACTGCATTTTATCTGGTGATTTACAAGGACGATCAGTGGTGAGAGATCCTGACACACTTGCATGATATGAGTGTAGTTGAATAGACTAGAGTCTGGAGCATCTGATATAATAAAATTAACACTCACATCAAGAGCACTGTCACATCATATCATAAGCTGCAAAAGAAAACACCAGATAGCACCAAATGCAGGCTTCAAAAGCCTCTCCTTCCTCAGCGTCTTCACAGGCTGTCCTTCGTGCACTGAGGAAGATGCGGGGGAGAAGGGCAGTGCTTGTTTGACCTGCTTTAACGCAGCGGACAAAAGCTCCAGCAGCGAGCGTCACTGATATCGCTGTCGTGCAATCTTTTCAGTTCCGACAACATGCAGCCAGGGGAAATAAGACCAAAGAAACCGGGACGCATGAAAACCTCCGTCCAAACACACACACACAGAAATACAGCGGGGGAAATAGCACAATACTCAAACACTGTTGGACATCAAGGGAGTGTTCCTCTGCTCACGCTTGTAAATAAGAGATACACAAGAGGAGAGCGAGTTCTTTGGTTAGCGTCTAAAATATGTATGGCAGAACTGTGGAGCTGTTAACTGAAACATTAACCTTTAAAAGTATGTCACATTCTAACAGGGCTGTAAAATGTCAGGACACTTCACGTCCCCTTTAAATGTTCTCTGCCTCTGGTCTTCGACAACAGGCTTGGCCAGGAAGAAGGATTGAGTAAAAAAAAAAACAGTATTTGTTGCTCCCATTTCACATTAAGCCTCTCAGTATCATGATACATTTTTGATTATCTGTGGGTCTGAACAGATGTTTCCAGCAGTTTTTCTGTTTGAGAGAAATGAAAGCATGAAAGGATAAGACTGTCTTATCCTTTGAGACAAGCATCCCCTTTTACTCACATTTCCCTTTTTAATGCTCTCCAGTTGGAAAATTGTAAATAACTCTGTCAGAAAAAGATTCTACTCGTTCTACTTCTGTGTATTTTGTTACAGACTAAAGGAGGATCATCATAAAAACATGACATGCCCATCTATTTAGAGATTTAGCTCCACTGATGCCCTGACAAGCTAACCCCATCTTGACAGATGACTTGATTTTATGGTTGTTTAGGACCTCTATGGCCGTGTCCACAGAATGTTTTCATGGCTGAACTAGGCTCTCCACAGCCATCTGCACACTGAGAGGCTAAGCTATATACTCCATAAGCAAGGTAGCCTTTTAAACCTCATGCTAATGTCTTGCTAATCTCAATGTGACCTGCCTTTGTGGGGACCGTCACTGTCACACACATGTTGTTTTCCCCCGCATCATGAGGACCGCTGTATCACTGTACCGGAGGGGGAGGAGTGGCATGAGGGGAAGGAGGCCATTCTGCTCTCCATAACACTGGAGGAAGAGTCATGGCATCTCTCTGGATTATAATCATCTTGGCTGACGTCATTGTTTCCTCACCATTCATTACAGTAATGACTTAGCCACATAAATAATGCAACTGGCCAATAAATTCTGGCTGTAATGGGACCTGAGGTGTTCTTATGCTGGGCAGCGGATCCTGCTCTTGACAGTACCTGTTATATTCTCCCCTAACATCTCAATCAAAGCGGCTGAAAATAACAGTGTTTATCTCAGGGGATTTCCAGACCACACTGCCTACCCATGACATCAGTATGATGAAAATGACTTTCTCCTCCTGGTCTCACCTGATGTTCTAAAGCAGTGCCTCCCAAAGTGGGGGCGGGCCCCCCAGGGGGGTGCAGACTTACAGCAAGGGAAGCGCTGGTTGAGAGCGGAAAAACAGGAGAATTAGGGCTTGAATAAATCACTAGCCCGATGTCCCGGGACAATCAAGTTTCCCCATCGGGCTACCAAAATCTAACAACACCCAGAAATTATACCCTAAGTGAACTAAAGTTCCCTCCTTTATTTGCCTTTTCTGCACTTCTGACTTGCTATTTGTCTGCAAGGAAATGTACACATTAATTGGAAAGGTACTGGTCAGGGTGTGTTTGATGCCAGAGTCCCCTGCCACACCTCCATCACACAAAACAGTGCACCAGAAAAGCTGAGTTCAATACTGTTTCACACACATAACAGACAAACATGCATATCTGTAGCATTTACACCAAAACCTGAATGTGGATTTAATCACACTTTTATCCATTTATTCTGGTGCAAATATATCGCCACATATCGCCATGGGGAGACAGAGGACACAACCCAGAGGACAGTCTTGTTTCGTCCTGAAGGGATTTGTTTTCCGATACTGACCCGCAAAACAATAAAAGACATTCCTCCAAAATATCTCTTTTTATGTGATTTTGTTGCACAAAGCACAAAACCCGTTGCCAGTTATTACGGTTGCCAAAACGATAAAATACATTCCTCCAAAATATCTCTTTTTATGTGATTTTGTTGCACAAAGCACAAAACCCTTTGCCAGCGGGAGCGGCCATTAATTTTTTGGTCAATATAAAGAAATATCAGACCTCCGAACATTACCCATTCAATTCAAAGGAACTTTTTGCAACATTCTGAGGAGCCGTATTAAAAAACATGTTAGCTGTTCGAGTGTAAAAACAATGTTTAAGAAATGGTCATCTGTGGGGTTTTTTAAACAGGTAAGCTATATGAACATCTCAATCTTTGCACAGTGGAGTTCTTTTAGAGATTAGGGTGAGTTTGCCTTGATCTGCTAGAGGTTACATTATGTTCGGCCAGGGAATTTTGAACTGCAGAGCCAACGTAACACATGCCTTCACAATTAACACACACAGCACCACTCTCTACCTACATGTTACAGGGACGCCGAGGTCCTTTGCATGCATCACAAAGCCTGTATCACTTAGGCATGGAGGATCCACCCAACAGAGGCTTCTCGTGAGGTTGAGGGACAGGTTACTGGAGGTGTGGGGAACCCTCTGGAGGGAGCCTCTAGAAGACCCCAGGTCAGTCACATGAGAGTACGTCCAGGCCTGTGCTGTGGAAGCTCTCCAGCGACCTGCTGAAATGTTTGATTCGTCCGAGGCCGAGCATGGCCCTGTGCTCATGTTTGTGCATTAACCAGCTGATGAGCGCCCAGGGAGGCGTTAAAAGGCCTGGCAGCGCTCGCTCAGCGGCCCCCTGGCTGCCCAGGTGTGAGCAGTAAAACCCACTCAAGAAGGGGCTGTTGCAAACAGAGCCAGCGCCTAAGAGCTCTTCAGGGATTAATGACGGATGCCTTCCCCTCACAACACGCTGGGATGGGAGACATTACACAATCGGGCCTGTGTGGA
This sequence comes from Clupea harengus, assembly GCF_900700415.2. Lineage (NCBI taxonomy): Eukaryota > Metazoa > Chordata > Actinopteri > Clupeiformes > Clupeidae > Clupea > Clupea harengus. The sequence continues at coordinate 20,264,766 of NC_045155.1, read as the reverse complement.
CCTCCCACCGGGTAATTTATGGAGGGGCTACACCTCACCCCGCCTCTACATCCTAGCAACAAAAAAACAACCCCGTCCCCCTCACCAGAGATGATGTGTGACTCTGGCAATCACAAATGTACAACACAACAAGATGGATTTATTTTGCTGCACCTTCCCCCCCTCTCCCCAGACAGCCACTCAAAGGGCTAATCATACACTAATCTCATGGAGAGTGGAAACAGTGAGGGTACTATGGTGGAAATGAGTGCTTCTTGTACCGCATGATGTCTCTTTACGCTGTTGCTTTGATTCCTCCTGGTCAGCTTTGGCAGTCTGTGACCAAGGTCTTCTCAAAAGCTCCCTTTCTGTCTTGAGTTTTTGTCCTTGCCACTGTCACTGCGCGCCTCCTCCCACGTGTTCAGGCCTTGATCGGAGGAAGACTACGGCTGTGACCTTGGTGTGTCTTTGGACAAACAGCCCACTGCCCTCCACTTCCAAAAAAAATTAAAAGAAGAAAATCCAGTCTCTGCAATTATATGATTCAGATGCTCATAATTGAAATATTACCATTTATTCCTACTTCAATTCCCTAAATATAGACACAGTCCCAGAGCAGTGATGTGCTTTTCCCCAAGAGGTGAAATTGGGCTCTCTGGGTTTCGTTCTCACCGTCTCATTGACTCCCAACAATGACAGCAATTGTGCCACTGACCTACTCCTAAAACATCCGCCCATCAAGGTCACATGATCAGTTCCTGCTCGATTAAGCCATTGTGATATCATCAGGCCACGCTCTCGCCGCCCGAGGACTGATTTGAAATCCCCTTCTTTTGTCTGCATGCAAATCCTCCATAACAAGCCCCAGATAGATTCATTAGATTTTTTGGTGTGTGTTTGCGTGTGTGTCTGTCTGTGTGAGTGTGTGCGCATGTCAGTAAGTGTATGTCTGTGTGTGGGTCTGAGCCTGTCTGTGTGAGTGTGTGTGCATGTCAGCGTGTGTGTGTGTCTGTGTGTGCGTGCACGTGTGTGTGTGTGTGATATTTCAATCAAACCGCCAGGGAGAGTGCGTGTGTGCCCATCCAGTCTGCTCTCATCCCCACTCCAAATTAGGCAATTAGTACTGCCATTAAAGTGGTGGCAGTGTGGGGGCTTAACACCAGGGGAAATAAAAGAGACAATCTGCCGCATGTTCGCCCAGGATATTGCCGATTTCCATCCTTCAACCCCCTACACCCCCCACTGCTGCTGAACCCCCCCTCCCCCCAGATGGGGAGACATTAGTAATTTATATTCTGTCAACAGTGCTCTGGAGAACACTGCCCAAATCATTTCCGCGTTTCAGCTCGCTTTTCCAGGAGAGTAATCATATCTGCCTGTCACCAGAGAAGAAAAGGATGAAAAAACGAAGAGAAAAAACCCCACCTTTTCACAAAAACCCCTCTGTTCATTCCCACCTACCTGGCCAGTATTGAAACTGACATAGCAGGGGGGTCTTTTCATCGCGCTGTTGACTTTATCCCTTTGGCATGTTGTTAACCTTCACGTTTTTGTATATTCTGAGCGTGTTGTCTTGTATACTGTCTTGTGTGTATATTTTTCCCATTGATGTTTCAGTCTCTCATTCTCTCTTTGTGTGTGTGTGTGTGTGAGAGTGTGTCTGTGTGTGTGTGTGTGTGTGTGTGTGTGTGTGTTTGTGTGTGTGTGTGTGTGTTTGTGTGTGTTCGTGTGTGAGAGTGTCTCTGTGTGTGTGTCTGCGTGTGTGTGAGAGTGTCTCTGTGTGTGTGTGTGCGTGCGTGTGTGTGTGTGTGTGTGTGTGAGAGTGTCTCTGTGAGTGTGTGTGTGTGTGTGTGTGTGTGTGTGTGTGTGTGTGTGTGTGTGTGTGTGTGTGTGTGAGTGTGTCTCTGTGAGTGTGTCTGTGTGCGTGCCTGCATCGGGGTGTGCATGTGGCACTGCATTCATTACTCCAAATCAAATGGACACAAAAGAAGTGAACTGTGAGCATTATATGAACAGACAGGAGCAAAAAAAAGATAGACAGGGGAGAGAGAAAGAAAGAGAGAGAGAGAGAGAGTGAAAAAAGAGTGTGAGAGCGAAATAGGGTATGCGTGTGTGTGTGTGAGAGAGACAGAGAGAGAGAGAGAGAGCTACAGAAGGAAAGTAGAAGAGAGAGACAAAAACAGGAAAAGAAAGAGAGATATTATGGCCAGATGCCCACCCAATTCTTTTCAGTGAGATTGAGTCAATGCTGCATGTCTGTCTGCAGGGCCTGTCTGTCTGCAGGGCTTGTCTGTCTGCAGGGCTTGTCTGTCTGCAGGGCCTGTCTTTGCTCTGGCATGGCAGCAGCGTGACACATCCCAGTGTTTACAGAGAAGGGACACTGTGTTCCTTCTACCCAATTAGTCTGGGAAAAGGCATATGTATCATATATCGCCACATTAGTGGCCTGTGGAAAGCGTGTTAACCTTACATATCGGATGTAATGTGCTGGACATTCCTCACATTGTGACATACAGTACATACCCTCTCGTCTATACTGAGGGTATGCATTATTCAATTAAGTGATGGATGGCAGATCCAGAATGGCAATGTCATATTTAATGAATCACTCACATATATGTTGAAGTTTTGCTACTATTTTTGGCCTCATGCTCATAATTCACTAAAGTCCATGCATTTAGTCAGTGTAGAAGCACTGACTGCTGATCAACTCGTTAAGTGTCATCAAGAAATCCTAAATAAGCTCCCTACTGAGGCTTTTTGCCTTGATTTAATCATTCATGCTGATGATTCCCGCTCATCCACACATGATCACCCACAGAGGTACAATATGAGCTCACTTCATTAAAATGATCACTGTGATGCTCACATATCAGGTCTCTTTTGCCTCTTTTTACTACTACATGTAGCTCTTTATTTGCATTTATTTATTAAGTATTTGCTGTGTCAATAGCAGTTAAATTTGCGTGTAAAAAGCACTGTCATTCAACTCTGCTTTTCTGTCATCACTAACGTCAACATTATAGTGAATGTACGTGTCCCTATCCCCCACCCCAAAACCAAAACAAACAACAACAACAACAACAGATCCCATTTGGGGCTACATAATGGAAGGAGTGTGCAACTCAGCATGGCCAATGGAAACACTGCAGTGTTATGAGACGAAGGAGCTTTACCTTTACAGACGGTGCCGTTCTCCACCGCCTCGTGCCCAGCCTTGCACATGCAGCGGCCTATGGGCACCATCCACTCGCCGTCGCCGTTGCAGTACAGCTTGATGGGCACGTCCACTTCCTCTCCATTAAGTACGCACATGCCCCTGGCCGCCACCAGCGAGGTGCTCTCCGCTCCCGACAGCGTCTCCTGGAACACAGCCCCATTGCGGACCACGCGGGGACACTTGCGGTAGAAGACACGCACGGCGATGATGGACATGCAGGCCCCGTAGTCCTGGAAGGCCAGGTAGAAGCCCTTGCGCGAGACGGGGCCGAAGCTGCGCACCTCCGTGTTGATCTTCATCACGCGGCCGCCCAGGTCCACCTGCGAGAAGCTCTCGTCGGCGGCGATGGTGTCCACCTTGATCCACGGGTTCTCCATCCAGGCCGGCGACACCTTGGTGGCGATGTCCGAGTCGCCCTCAAAGTAGTAGAGGTTGAAGGTCTCTTTGCAGGAGCCCGGCACATTGGGGATGCTGCTGCAGTCGCGCACGGAGAACTTGATCTCCACGTGGATGCGCTGGGCTCCACCCCTGCGGATGAACTTGGTGCGCACCCAGTTGTTCTGGTGGGTGTCGAAGACGTTGCACACCTGGTAGGTGCGGATGGTGTTCAGGTTCTCGTCGTAGCCGCTCACCTCCTCCCACTGCCAAGGAAGAAAGCACAGACCCTTGGTTACACACAACAGATGGAGCATAATCATGCATCATACACATGCACTGGAAGGATTTGTGGAGTGGGCTGGTAAGAAATGTGGAAGAAAAGCCCAACCCTTCGTATTGTGCATTCATCTCTTAACAAATATGGAGAATATCTGTGGTTGATGAAAATCTAATGATGCTCTTGGATGGTCTCACATTTGATCAATGGTGTGCATAATCCCAGCCCTCATCCCAATGCAACTCACCCCTAACGACGGGTATATAGTCCAGCCCAACTCTGCTGTGGCTGTTGTGGAGTCCATTAAAATCTCTGCAGAGAGGAGCAAAAAAAAATCAATAGGGTACACAAACAGATTGACATGTCACACCAACACCGATCCATCAATCTGCTATAATGTTTTTTTTTTCTTTCTTTATGTCTACATTAGCATTAGCCAGAGTCATTTGTATCATTACAATTCAGTTTTAATTAAATCCGTAAAAAGAACTGATGTCATTCCAGACCTCAGGAGTGATTACAGTCTATTATCGGTGGTCCTGCAGCATAATAAAGCAGTGATTACAGCTAAGAGAAAGGCACCGCGCTGAATAATATTGGGTCATTTTAATGGGTCGATAAAGAAACATGCTGTGCCTCCTTCTTTTGGCGCTGTTATTAATATGCTGCAGTAACCGGGGCCTGGATAGATCAGAGGTGTGCCACTGTGGGGATGATGGATGGCCCTGTCTCCTGACATCTGTTTCTTCCTTTCAGGCACAGCGACGCCAATTTATAACTGCCCAGTGTCCAGACAAGGGCCGCTGCCGCTGCTCGCTGTGTCTCCCCCTCCCGAGCAAGTAGGACAAGGATCCCTCTAAAACGCCCATGTCGTCCGACACGTATTCAATTATTCAGCCGGCCATATTCGAGTACCGAGGCGGACTTGACGAGCCGTTGGGGGGAAAAACTGTGGGAGTACTGTTGAGAGTTAGCGTGAGGATTGGGAACCTAAGCCCTGAGGTGTTCAATCTGGGTGTTAAATCGAGGTGAAATTTTCAAAGATGAGATGGAAATGTATGAGGACACCTGGCTTAGCCATCTTCATTTGCATCGGCTGTTCACCTTCAAGATGGTAACTAAGACTGCTTGTGAATAAACGTGCTCAACTGCAAGCACAGTCGCACAAAGAACAGAAATACAAAGCAAACACGACAACTCTCCCCACGTCATTTTAAATATTGCAATAAGCGCTTGCATAAAACATCAGGAGCCCTGAGAGAAGATTTTCCCGGAGTAAATCTGGAAAACTATGGAGACCATTTCACTCCAATTATGTCTTTCCCCATATATTAAGACAGCAAATGTGTGACCTTCTGAGTTCAAGTAATTATCATACACTCTAACAGTACAAAACGACTACAAGGGTTTATGGGGACACTGCCATGGAACCTGAAAAAAAAAAAAAACAACGTGGCCGTGGGCACACACATGGCCATAATGAGATCTTGGCGCGTGGAGAGGAGGCTTCCGCCCGTGGAAGGCAGCCCTTGTGCAGGGCCGTTCCTGAGATCCATGTTAAACACTGGCTCAACACAGGCCCAGCTCTTAAGTGTCTCATTTATATTTCAGGAGCCTCTGCAGCTAGTGGAAAAAGCAAGGCCCTCCCTCTCGGTGACAGTGCAGTGGCTGTGTGTGTGTGTGAGTCAAACAGCGCTGCGTTGTCGTGGGGGGTTGAGGTTATGAAACGACGTGAGACGGTGCGGACGGTGGAATGGTGAAAGGAAATGAATGACACAAAGTTATTCCAGACAAATCTGCTGTTTACGTTTAAAAATAATTAAAGGTACAGTCCGCGATTCAAATTTACTACACTTTTTGTCAAAATCAACGAATTGCTCGTCATGGACCTCCAGCTGTCCATTCTGTGTGTGCGCTCTGGTGCACTTTCCCAGCCAATCAAGACGTCGATTCAGGATCACTGAAAGAGAGGTGTGTCATGTGATTGGCTGTTGAGCTCAAACATCATCAACCTTTCGCCTTAAATGTGGATGGTTGCTGTTTAAGCAGGGAAAGTTGTGGCTACTCCTTCTCCTCCTCCTCCTCCTCCCCTTCCTCATGGGTTTAATGAGTGAGAAACTGAACTAACCCCCACTCCATCTGTCCACGCATTCCTGCAAAACAGATAGGACACTCTCCCTCTTTCCCTTGCTCTCTCTCTCTCTCTCTCTCTCTCTCTCTCTCTCTCTCTCTCTCTCTCGCTACCTCTTTCAGTCCATCATCCTTCCTATATCTCCACCTCCCTCTCTCTGTCACACACACACACACACACACACTCTCTCTCTCTCTCTCTCTCTCTCTCTCTCACACACACACACACACACACACACACACACACACACACACACATACATACACACAATCACATATACATACACACATGCACTCTATGTCTCTATCACTCCCTTGTTCTCTCACTTCCTTGCTCGCTCATTCTCTCCCTCATTCTCTCAATATTTGTAATGAAAAGTAGGCCAACAGGAGCCCAAGTGCAGCACATATAATCCTTCCAGGCTGCGCCACGCTCTGAGCGCCACATTGGATTAATCCCACGGGGGAAACGTTTGTGCTAGTCTCCTCTGGATTTTAGGTCAGCGTGCCAAGACGTAACTTTTTTTCTCTCACTCACTCTTTCTTTCTTTCTCTCTCTCTCTCTCTCTCTCTCTCTCTCTCTCTCTCTCTCAGTCCCATATTTTTTGTTTATTCTTTTTCCAGTCCTGCTCTTGTTTGTGCTGTGTGTCACCCACGCTGAGAGTGATGCTGAGGCAGGGAGTGGAGGGGGAGCAGGGGAGGGAGAGAGGGAGAGAGGGAGAGAGGGAGAGAGAGAGGGAGGGAGGGAAAGAGAGAGAGAGGGAGAGAGAGAGGGAGAGAGGGAGAGAGGGAGAGAGGGAGGGAGGGAGAGAGGGAGGCTGGGCTGGGCTGGGCTGGAGCAGAGGCTGAGCTAGGCTCTTCTGGAGTAGCTGAGGTCAGAGACCCTGGCACTGCAGAGTGCCACACACACACACACACACACACACAGACACACATATACACACACACACAGACACACACACACACACACACACACAGACACACATATAAACGCACACACGCACAAACACACACACACACACACACACACACTGACACGCACACACGCACATACACACACATACATACAGACATGAACACACACACGCATGCAGACACACACATACACACACACACACACAAATATACAAACACACACACACACACACACACACAAATACACACTCACACTACAGACACACACACATGCACACAGAGGGGAGATTTTTCTGGTTTGCTGCTCCGCATCACTCAAGTGACACAGGGACACATGGAGAGCACACATGGGGCCATGATGAAATTAACATAACCAAATTAGAACGTTAGAAGCATATTGTCAGCAGCATTGAAGTTGAACAAATTTCTATAATGCGATGTCCAGTTACATTTGTTGCAGACATGAAACAGAAATTCAATTATGATTGCTAATGTTATGATGTGATGTTATTTGTGATACCTGAAATGGTCTTTAAGGACGGGCTGTTAAATCTTCTTGAGACACGCAATCATATCATACAACAACAGTAGAACGGAATTGGTCAAATCGCCTAAAACTAACTAGCCTAAACAGTTAACTTTTTCAACACTTTTCAGCAAAAAGCCTTCAGAATGTTCAGGATAAGAGAATTTCAGTTTCTTGTTATTATTTAAAACAAACAAAAAACAAAAAAAAGAAAGATTACAAGAATTTGAATAGGAGAATAATTATTTTCTGCACAGGTACAACATTGCTCAAAAAGAGCTGAGTTTATTCATGGTGTCAGTCAATCAAAAAGAAAGCTACTTTCACATTATACAACATTAGCAGAGCTTTGTTTAGTTTCCATGGGGAGGGGGCATAGCAAAGTGTCATAGATTACACTTGAAACGTGCTGAATAATTCATGTGAAGTTAATTAATTCACTGCATGCTTTGATCAAACATGACAGGAGGAAGCAACGCACCCCTCACAAAATATATCTTCTTTGAGGCAAAATTCCATTTATGTGGAAGAAAAGTGGTAAACAATGCATTCCGTTCTGGTCTTTCCATCCTCTGATTTGCATTAATATACTGGAAAATGCAGTGTGTGTGTGTGTGTGTGTGAGTGTGTGTGTGTTTGTGTGTGTGAATGTGTGTGTGTGTGTGTGTTTGTTTGTGTGTGAGTGTGTGTGTGTTTGTTTGTGTGTGTTTGTTTGTGTGTGTGTTTGTGTGTGTGTGTGTGTGTGTGTGTGTTATGTGTGTGTGTGTGTGTGTGTGTGTGTGTGTGTGTGTGTTTGTGTGTGTGTGTGTGTGTGTGTGTGTGTTTTCATGGTCCAAATGAATGAAGTGCGTAATGAGTGGATCCATACATGTTCTACTCTATAGCACTCTATAGCATGCATGTACTAACTGTCCCATAAACTCACCACCGAGAGAAACAACCTTGTTGACAATAAGGGAAACTCATTGATTTCCATTGCTCTAGTTATGTCACTTAGGATGTGCCGGTCCTCTGAAAGTGATACAATGACGTACTTAATGGCGTGTGGAAGCATTGCAGTGACCCACCCATGTTTGCGCTTAGGATCCGGCTCACGGTATTAAAATTATTTTGGCAAGTTTTTTAATGAACTTTAGGTCATGTGCGGCGGACTTTGGTCGTTGCTTGTTGCTTTGCTTATTGCCAGTTGCCCCTCAATGAAATAAGGGCTCAATATGTTGGGTTTACTGACCAAGAGTCTGCATGCTGTAAACAGCACATAAGACAAGTTTATTTTCCAAATATAATGGGCAAAATCAAATTGGTTTAAAGGCTAAGAAACAAAGTGCCACGTATTCCATAAATAGCAATATATTGTGAATAGACGAACAGTAACTGGTCACAAGTGTGAAATGGTGAAGCAATACCCACCACTACAAAGGAAGTAGCCACTGTGAATTGCAAAGGAGGGTAAAAAAAATGTCACTTCAACTTCTCAAATTAAATTTTTCACCAGCAAACTCACTGTCTCAATGACAACACCTAGCTTCGGTAAACAAGTGCATTTCCCACAATGCACTGCACAGTGGAATCAGCGCTAGTCAGGAAGCACATCTCCTAGCCTAATCCCCACGTCATCCAATCCATGCCTCTCATTTCCATGTCAATGTGGGGCAGGGGCCAGAGAGGCCACCCCGGCTGACACTGTCTGCCAGACACAACTGTCCCACCATGCTCAGCAGTACATCAACAGCACACACTTACATACAGGAGCACTGAGAGCCATCCACAATGCATCTAGCAAAGCAGGTAAACCAATAACTTGCTTGTGTGGCACATTGTTATTAGGGTCTGATGTTGGTGACTGTAGTCACATGGAATAACTACATCTACATCAAGATTAACTTTGATCTTCATGATTCGTGAAGCTCCCAAAACTGCTTCAGATTTGTTATACTGATATACTGATTATTATTATTATACTTCAAACTATAGTTAATCCTATCCACTAACTAGTGATTAAGGTCACAGCATTCAGATCATACAGGATAAACTAAGAATTCAAGATGGCTACTCACATATAACATGCGTCACATTCAAACTGCAATATGTGATATGGGCTGAGGTTAGTACACGCTTAGAATAAACAATTCAGAATATCAAACCTTAGTCTAAAGCCTGTAACCCTACTTTAATACACACTTATTGTATGTTGTGTTGAACAAATCTGAATGATTCTGTTGTGCGTTTGCAAAAGCTCCTGACTGATAAAGCCATTATAGAGAGAAAATGTCCTTTTTTCAGTTCAGAGCAGATGTACGGACTGCTAAAACTCTCTATGCTAATAAAAGTTTACTCTAAGAAACAACTGTAGTAGAAACAGTTTTAACCAAGTTTACAAGTTTAAAAGAGTTTTCCAGATTCCAGAAAAAAACTACTTTCTATATAATGCAAATACTGCAAATTCCACCAGTTAGAAAATATATTATATTTTCATGTCTGTCATATAATTTCATATCCATTCCTAATGGGTGTATCATAGAATTAGTCTTTTTTTTAGGTACAGCATGTTTTTTTTGTGTACAGTATGTATGTATGTTTTACCTCAGTCAGTTACTCTCTTTTATTTATTATCTGGAAATAAATAATAATGCAATGAGCTTAAGATTTTGTAAAAAGCTTAAAACTATACATGGTTGTGCAATTCAGTATGACTCCTTGTGTTCTGCAGTTTCAGAATAACCAGAGGTCGAAGATCTCAACATGGGGCAAAGGAGAAGTAGGTCACGTTTTTGTACTCAATATTTTATATGTCTGTCCCAAATGGGACATCAGCACTGTGATAAGAACTCCAGTCCTGGATATTGATTGGATTTGAGATTGATATTGTTCACGTCTGTGCAGCATTTAATGGGTCAAATTGAGATTAAACTCAGCCTAAATTTACACCACACTTTAGGCACAGCTCTGAGTACCAGTGTTGGTTTACAGTGTACATTAGCCGGGTTTCTACTTCGGACCAAATTCAGGCGAGCTAGTGCGTGCCAAGGCCAGTTGTGTTCCCACCCACATTCTGCTGCTACCGACAAATGTAATAGTTGATATTAAATGTACAGCTGTTGAATGGGTGTTTCAGTGATGCTAGATGGTTGGATGGTTTATAGTGAAATGCGTTTGTGATGGGTATCTTCTTGGGGTGTCAGTCAGAACACCCAGTAGTCAATCAAATGCAACCCGGTAATTTACTCTGTTCAAGGGGTTCACACAGCACAGCAACTTCAACCTCAGTACTTCACAATGAAGGTACACTGTTACATGTTACATGGTGAATCTTTCTTCTGTTAATATGATTTCAGTCAAATCAGTGTTGTAATAGAGGCTATTCACTTCACTTTTAGTCAGTGAAAATTAGGAGCTTGAATTTGGTGAAAGAAATGTCTCACATAAACTACCTTTGTATATGAAATGTCTCACATAAACTATCTTTGTATATGAAATGACAACTTTGTGAAGTCTGTCAGGCACAGTATTTTTGCCTGGAAAAAAGGAGAAATCTTCAATATATTTCTCATACTCGTTCTATGTCTCGCTCTCAGTCCCACTGTTTTAAAATCCCATTGTGTTCTTTTCCTACTCAACACACAGGTAATTGAGCCATTAAATAGTTTGAGGGTGAATTTATTCCGGAAAACGTGCCTGTGCTTTCAGTGGGTTTTCTACAGTGTAAATAGAGAGTGATTAGGATCTTCTCGTCATTTCCTAATGGACAGGTATTGTGAAGCATTGAACTAATGAGACACTCAGCAGTAATTACACTGAAGTCTACACCTGGGGCTTACACACACACACACACACACACATACACACACACACACACACCTCCTCCATTCACCGTTCTAGTGCTACGCGGAGCTGGGGGACACTTGGCCCAGTCGGACAGGCCTGAAATCGGTCAGGGTCTGCCCTGCTTACGTAAAGTCTTGGAAAGATGTCAGAGGAGCCAGAGGGGGGGATGGTCCTGCTCCTAATCGAGAGGGACGGGGGAGAGAGCGGCGGCAGGCAGACAGAGCTGACAGACATCACATGTGCCCAGTGCTCGCCCACACACTACACGATCACATGCCACCACCACATCACCAACTCCATCATACATACATCAAGTGCTCAGGTGCCTGTGGAACGTCAAAAAGCCACTGCCCATTTGTGGGATTAATGGACACTGCCATCAATGATGGACTGGAATGTGACAGGGAACAGAGAATTGTAACGATGTGTGTGAGTGTGTGTCTATGTCTGTGCGTGTGTTTGCTTGCACCGTACGCCAAGGAGACATAGATAGACTGTTTCAACAGTGTAGACACACTAGTTTAAGGCCTTTTGTTTAGGTATGTGGCATTCATGTTTTTCATAAAATTCACATTTGTTGATTGCGGATAGTGGCTGTACTGAAAAACATATCCATCTTCACTATGAGTAAGTAAGTGAAGGTCCACCATCATTACGTGCTGCATGAATTGCAATGTGGCGTGGAATAAGGAGAGTGGAAGACGGAGGGAAACACGTATGAAATGTGATTGGTTATTTAAATGTCTTGAGAAGGAGCATAGGAGTACGGTTACTGTACACAATCAACCGGAATCCAATGGCACTCTTCCAAATAGCTCTAAACTGATCATATCAAGGTAAGATCTTCTCTCACACTGTGGGTGTAGACATACATCTGCTCAATAGATTGTTATACTATTTCATCCCATGAAAAGATCTCTTGCTAAGATCTGGTGCTCACTGCATGTTGCCACCATGAACTGCTGCTGACGTTGGAGATGAAGTGGGTCTCTACTTGCGGATTAGTGACAGTGTCATTATGATTATTCAGGTAACATGATTATGCATTTTGATCACAAAAAAGTCCACCAACACACAAACACAAGGGCCCTTCTAATCAGTCATACAGTCTTGCTGATGACTGGTAATTTGCCACATATTATAGGGATGTGGGCCTTCTGCCAAGGGAAAACCAAATCACACCACTTGCAAAACAAATCCCCTATGCGGCAATTACAATGGAATAAGTGGCTTTAATTGTAGACCTCTTGAAATCCATAACACAGACCAAACAAAGCAAAGAGGCTCATCAACAGCCAAACCAAAGAGGAAGTGCACTAGCTTATACATCTGTGATGTTGCCGCAATTATAGACAAGGAGAATATGCCATGACATCATGTAACATTGTCAGTCAAAAGGACATGAAGTGAAATTTGGTCCTAAAAATCATGAAGTATACATTTCACTATTTTTCTTGAATGCTCTATTTAGTTCGAATTCAAATAATTCATTTTACCACGCAAAGAAAAAAGTCTGGACATGATCAAATGACCAAACACCTGAGCAACAGGTCAAAATAATCCACTTGTCCCCTTCTGTCTTTATTTAGGGTGCCAGGCAAAGATCTCATTCATATCATGTCTTCTAGTAATAACTACAAATACCTATGAATATGTCCCACGTTAGTAACAATACACGGGTACAACTTTTGCTAAACTGGATGTATCCCAAGCTACATGTCGGTCAGGGGTGATGTAAACTTATGAAAATATGAATGTCATACGTGATCTATTACTCTGGATCTACTAATGAGATTTAACCGCAAACACCTTGATTTTACTCATTGATAATAAAAAAAATACAACCATAACAATATGAAGTTGAAAAACGTCTAACCTAGCAGTAAAGCTTTTGTAAAGGCTGTATAGGATTCATGTTGGTCTATTTCTTTATATCTGTTCTGTATAGAGAATAACTATAATAGGCTGAGGTGATAGTTCCCGTAGACATCTGTCACAGATATCGTAAAGGCAACTACTCATTTTTGCGTTATGTGCTCATTTCTAGACTCCAGTCTGTGATGGGGTGAAAAAAACAATTGATGGTTAATTGATAGAAGGTTAGCACCATTGGTTACCATCAACAGCATCAAGCACCTCCGTTGATAACAACATTAACGAAATAGGCACACATATCTAATGGACAATGGCCCCGTACCGGCAGGCGAGGTCAAGCGTGTGAGTGTTTTCACAAACAAATGCCTAAGAAACATTAATCATGAACTACACACAATTCTTCCTCTTAAATGAGTATACAATTATAAAATAAAGTGCTTTAAATGTTAAAGGACACGCGCAACCCATTATGTACAACTATGTAGCGTAAACTAGCCAGATTATCGAAGAACTGGATAACCGTGGAGAGTCTACTTGAAAGCCTGACTGCAATACAGTGAAGGAAAACTAACTGAAAGATTACTGAACCTACTAATTCGAAAAGCATACGAACGGAGCTCTATCGTACATTTCAAATTTGCTACCAATTAGAAGAATGGAATATGTCAACCAAATGTAACTTTTTGATCTGTTGTGTAAGGTAGGCTGTACACAAACAGTAGCCCTTGGTGTGTCAGTGGGACTGAATGGAACTACTCCAAGCTTTCATGCATAGTTAGCTTTTTGAAGATGCTTTTTATCAGCAGCATGTCTCGTGTTTAAATGATAATGTGGATAATGATCAAATTATGTCAATCAGAGAAGAGTGTAACGTTACACCTGTTCTCAGGAATTCGAGGGAAACAATGATAATAACCATTATATATTTTCACTATTAAACGGCATATACATTAATGAATAATTATAAAAACTCTAAAAATTATATCGCACAAGCTGAATGATTAGCATTCCCAAACAGTTTATTAACTCGTCCACTTCATGATAGTTCAAAGGAAACATACACACATGTGTTTCAAGAAAATTCTTAACTCTTACCTTCGACACCCATTACAGTAGGCAATATCCATAAAAAATATAAGATATCCATAACTAGTGGATTTCTTAAAAAGTGAATATAAAAAAACGGGGCATTCATTAAATATTCGTCCAGTGAGCCATCGGAAGAAACACAGCCTTCACAGCCAACAGAATAAACCACATTTTGTGGGATGAATATACATCTACAGTAGAATACGCCAAGTTTGGACGAAACCATGCAGTCAGACAAGAGGGGGAGGGCAATGTGTTGCACCAGAAATATGTTGCACCAGACTGTTCAACTTCACAATTATAGCCCTCTAACGCTTTGATTGCCATACACGATATAATAAGCACATAAATCATTGAATTAAGTATTGGCTAGGCTACTCTTTTATAAGCTTGTATTGCATGATGGTGGTGATGGTGATGACGATGGGATGATGCTGTTGGTGATGATAATAATGACGGTTGATTGCTTCAGTGTCGGGGAAATAAAAGTAAGAGACTACTTTGAATTAGCCTGAAATAACATTAAGCCTGAAATAATAATTTTGTATTTAATTGCATGTTATTATTATAGGCTATGGGCAACAGAATAGATTTGTACTAAATTAAAATATATATGTGCAAGGCATATAAATAGATGGGAGGCTACTACAAGTAATTCGACCACCTAACGATCATTCTGAAAAGTTAAACGTAAAATTAAAAACAAATGTAATCGTAACTTATCACGAAACTGTTTGCGCAAGACAGTTATATGATATAGTTCCATATCAGAACGTGCAATTATGATATTAGCTCATTTGCAACATGGAGACAGAACATACAGCACAGTGCTTATTCATAACAGCCTACACATAAACTAAATAAGGATAGAAATACGAAGCGGCCTTTCACTTAATCTCCAACACACGTGGATCTATTGCGCCGTTTCAAACCAGTCGGGTAGCAACCACTCTTTTGCGTCAACACTGCCATCTTGAGTTAGAAATCTAAAGTGGAGCTGGCTACTCGGACCGTTTTTGAAGCACACGTGTTGGTCGTTCATCCTAAATCACAAAACAAATCAATGTGAATCAAATGATCGGATTTCGTCTGGCGTTGACGGCCACAGACGGCCATCACTGTTACTGGCAGATCATAAGGCGTTCAGACGGAGAAAACTGGCCTGCTTCTTCACAAGTGTACACATGATCCCTGACCCTAACCTGAGAAAATCCACTCAGCGTTTCAGACTGAGTGGCTTATAATGCGCGAATTAACCCCTAACTATTAACATCCTGCTGGAAAGCCAGCGGCCACCTATAGCGCTGTGAAAGAGTGTGCTTTGTTATTTTTTTCTGTTTGACTTTGGAAATTAATTCTATTGTGAAGGAATTTGATGTCTTTTTTGCTGTTTAAAACCAGTACTTTAATTTAAAACATTTAAAAAACAGACATTTTAACTTGTATTACCATAAAGCAGCCACTACAGCAGTAATCCATCTAATATATATCTTTTTTTTTCACCGATTAAAATACCTCAGGCACTGACCACATGCCTTGCTCATTTTACAAATGTATGTAAGTGGAAAAACCACAGATGGATTGTAAAACAAACAAAAGACATGATGACTGTAAAAGTAGAGCAAAATGCACTGATCTTTTTTAGAAGCCATTGCACTGTGTGCAAGAGTGCTGTGTGTGAAGCGGATAAGGAGGGGGTTGAACCACGGGGAAATGGAGAGAGAGAGAGAGAGAGAGAGAGAGAGAGAGGAAATAGAGCAGAAGAATATGGAACTGACATAAAGGAATCTAGGATAATTCAGCCTCAAGATGAGTGAGGGCTGAAAAACGGCAGACCACAGGGTCCAGGGGTCGTTCCCATGGAAACCTTTGCCCAGGGAGATCGGCGACCCTCCTGTCTGCTAATGCAAGCAGAGCACAGATTGTAGGTCACATATGGCACCAACAACCCAATCAGGTCTAATCTGTCTTGACTTGCGGGTCATGAATTGAACCATGAAACTGGTTTCTATTCTGGCTCATATCACTGACGCACAGATTTGTTCATGTGTTTAAGGGGACTTAGATATGAGGAGGAGTATTGATTAGTTGGTCGTTAGTTGATCATTAGTTGATATTGATTACACTGCACAATGGAAATACGTCAATAGCTTAGTCTGCGTGTGGGCGCATGTGTATATATGCATGAGAGCATGCTTTTGTAAATGTTTAGGCGTGCGTGAGCATGTGACTATACCAATTATAGGTCTTGATAAGACCTTGGGAGTGCTCCAGCCAAATCAATCTTTTATCTAAGTAGCACTCAAAAAGACTTAAATACATACAAATTCAACATGTGATACGAGTACGTAAAATACATGTGTTCAGGTAGAAGGAAAACTGTATATGAAATGCACACATTGGAAATACAGCTCCATATATTAATAATTAACTATTCATTACTAACTTAATAGGTAGCGTTGGCTGCAGTGCTGCTGATAGCTTAAGATGGCAGTGATTGCCTGCAGGGCATGACAGAGCTCAACCACTCACCTGTCCCTGAGGCATCCACCATCTGAAGATGAGCTTCTCTAACACTATCTATATACTATACTATAAAAGATGTTTTGAGATAAGCCAAAACAAGCTTCCTGGCTAAATGTGATATTGATTTCGGATTAAATAATTGGATTAAACTAGCATTATTGTAGTATCTTGAGAAAAATCATTTGCCGTTGCTCTCCCGTTGTGCGCATGTGGTGCGTGGTTCACATTGGAGATAATAGGGGCTGAAATAGCTCACCCGGTCTCATAGACTCATATTATCAGTCTACCCCGCCATACACGAACACACACACACACACACACACACACACACACACACACACACACACACACACACACACACAGACACGCCCACACACGAAAACACACACACACACGCACACACACACACACCAATATACCAATACACCCAACTCAACCCATCCAGGAAGTTTGATTGTAACACACAGTGAAGTGTGTCTGGCTCACTAATGCTGCTGTTCTAAATTGAAAAAATTGACCTTGCTCCCAGAGGTGACACGCGATTTGCTCTCTGAGACACTTGGGGAAGTTTGTTGTCTGCTGAGAATACCATAAAGCCTTGAGGACAAGCAAATATTTCACGAGTAATTTAATATCTAGATCATGGGCATGGCCCTATCATAATTGTGTGCTGTAAATAGAAAGGGATGAGAATGTGAGGAGACTGAGGTCGCCAGGAGACACTGGGAATAGAACACCTGCCAAGCAACTATGAGTGGCAGCAGGTGGTAGGAAAGAAGTGAGGCACCAACACAGCTTCCACCGGAGCGTCACTTCTTATCTTAAAACATCCACTCTCATGTTGACTGTCAATGTCATCTCCAGACATGCCTTTGTGGAGTGCACAATAACCCGCTGGTCCAGAACCACGTAAAAATCAGACCTTCATTTACGATTCATAACATCATCCTCATCATAACATCTGCTAAACGACGAAACATAAACGTTCTGGTAGAAAATAATTAAACAAGTCTTGTTGACTTTTGGACTTTTTGTTGACAAATTGGGTGAGGACACAAAAATTGTATTGACATACACACATATCGTATTTAAAAAAAAAAATCTATGACTGTAAGACTGAACCACTGAAACCTACACTAAGCTACGAGGAATTAGACCTACACCTCCTCAGTCAGATTCCAGCCATGATTGACCCCAGGGAGAGGGATGGAAAATGGGATCACCACAGGCTCAGATGCAGAGGTCAGCTGAACACATGTTGAGCTGGCACTGATATCCACCAGACCCCCTTAAAGGATCGAGGGGAAACTGCTGAGGACAGAGAATGGCAGCTGTCACTTGGCAGGAGGACAAGCTGACATTAAGGATATGTACAGTATGACTTACAGCTATCACACTTCAATCAATCAAGTAACAAATGAGAGCATTGTACTGCAATTAATGGACTGCTTTTAGTATATCTGTTTAGGAGAGAAAAGAAAGGGAACTGGGGAAAGCAGCTGTGGATCTGCTGCCACCTAGGGGTATTGCTTTAAAACAGCTAACTACTGTTTCAGAACCGTGTACTGTCTTCAAAGCTAAATGCATAGCATGCAACGTGTAAAGGTCACATGCCCACCTTTTTACATTTATTACCATAAATCCAGCCTAATGTCATAAGCTGTTAACTGTTTGCAAGAGCTCACATTCGTCAGAGCATCTTATCTTGACTTTATCATATGGTGTCTATTTGCATGAACAAATGTTTGCTTTTTTTCTTTTATAGTTTCTAATCATTTTGAAATTATGTAAGCAGGCCTACCGAGAGCATTAATTATCATAAATGATCATGCTCTCAGAGCATAGTAACACGAATAACCGAAGCGCTGCTCCTTCAAGGCAAATATTTAAAAATCCACCATATGTGCAGCTGATGCATCGTGAGGTGTAATGACCCTGTCACTCCTAAGCAGGTGGTAAGCGGGAGGGCAGCTCTGGGTGTTGGTGAGATAGTGGAACTCGTGGTGCAGTACATCAGTCCTGACACATTTACAAGCCTTTACTGCGAGGAGAGCCCTACATTATGGGAAAGAACCCTGTGCTTTATGTTAAACAACAGGACACATTCAGTCATAAATCAGCAGTACATGTATTAATGAAATACTGTATGTGACCTATGCTAAAACGTTACGATGTAATTTATGTATGTAGACTATGTCTATATATCTATATATATATTTATACTCCATTGTATATTGTATATATTAAATATATAATTTGTGAGAAGAAATCAAACATAGTGTTTCCAATGAAGATTTATATCTGTTACATTTAGCACTGATGGAGGAATTGACACAGGTGTCCGAAGACAACTGAAAATGCAGGATTTGTTTGTCATTTGTCATTTGTTATTTGTTATTTGTTTGTCATTTGTTATTTGTTGTTGAAAAAAAAAAGATGTGCCACAAACACAGTATGCATGGCATGTATAATATGACCTTTAATATTATCACACTACCACATTATTTTCTGTTTTTATTATATTTCAGACAAATGTATATGATTAATATATGTTATTTACATACAATATTGTGTGTGTGTCTCTGTGAACATCATTATATGTAATACTATATATTAAAGAAATCCATGGCAATAGGATTCCCTGCCACTAACCAGTATATTGTTGTTGCTGAGCAAAAAAAAAGGGACAAATCTAGTCTAAATAAAGCTTTAAGAGTAATTGAAGCGTTATTCATTTGCACACGCGGGATGCGAGGCGAATGAAGTGAATTGATTTCTAATGCCTCCCCCGCAATCAGGATTCCCTCGTCTGTGAGGGCCACTAGGCTTTAGTCGAGGATATCCTCAGATTATGACGTGATGAGCTACAGTTGGTGGAGAGGAAATAGAAATGTCAGTTGAGAGGTCATTGCCGAGATTAAAACATGCCAAGGGAGTGCATGATTGTGGACTCTTCCTTCACAACTTCCAACTTCAACACTCTGCTCTTTTGACAGGCGACATTTCTGCTGTTTCAAACAAAAAGAATAGGAGATCAACCCTTGGCTGGAGAAAGAAAAGTGGACACTATGAGCAGTGGAGCTCTGAGTGGCCTCTTCTAGTTCATACTCAGTGGTAAGTCTGCTAAGAGGACACTGTGATGCATGTGGAGCGGTGGAGCGCTCTGAGTGGCCTCTTCTAGTTCATACTCAGTGGTAAGTCTGCTCAGTTCAGTGGTTGTAGTTGTAGTACATGGCATGCTAACCTTTTGATACATTGACTGTTTTCTACTACTTTATCATGCCATAATAGTCGTTATCATGTTTATCATGCCAAAAACTTTACGAAATGTCTGTGCTTGAGAATATCCAACAACGTACTGAAGGAGGATGTGTAATCAACACCTTCTTCTGTGAAGACTGGTCTTATTAAAAACTGAGTCTGTATTTGTTGTGTTTCCTCCTGAAAGCTATCTGTAGGCAGTGAGGAGCACCACACAGAGAAGATGAAAGTGAAATGGACCACACTGGGCCTGGTCTTCTTCCTGCTGC
Source organism: Clupea harengus (assembly GCF_900700415.2). Lineage (NCBI taxonomy): Eukaryota > Metazoa > Chordata > Actinopteri > Clupeiformes > Clupeidae > Clupea > Clupea harengus. The sequence continues at coordinate 20,244,496 of NC_045155.1, read as the reverse complement.
TCTCCCTCGTCATGACTGGCTGCTTCATATGGCAGTACAGACAGCCCAAGCAGAGCACCGGTAAGAGTCCTGAACTCTCTGTGATGGCTTAAAATAACTTCACTCACATCACTCTCTTCCCACAGATCCCTGCACCAGTTTGTACAAACCAGAGGAATGAACTACAACTCACCATATTTTAAGAAATGGTATAGAATCCATACATATAGAATTCCTATGGACTTCTTTTGGGCACTGGTCCTGCACTTATACATTTAGCATTTTGATCTCCTTATGCTTAATTGATCATTTGCGGGGGATGGCTGGAGATTACACAAAGCTCGACATAGTGGCTCCCAGCTTACAGCGCACAGCAAAGCCTGATTATCAGTGGGGGGTAGGAGAGGAGAGCCCAGCTCCAACTTAGCGTAAAAGACACCATGGTGGAGAGTATGATCAGATGAAAAACACTGATCATCATTTCTGAGAAAAAAAAAAAGAGCTCTCCAGTTACTTCCTTGATTGAAATTCGGCGATTGCATACGGTATACAGTGCCAGGACATTAGTAGTGGATGTGATTATTATGATTACATTACGATTAAATTAAGATGATATCTATATTTGTATTATGTGGTATTAAAAAATGTTATCCATGCCTTATGGGTTTAAGAGAGGAAAGCATTTGTAATCCTGCAAAATACACAGCAAACCCGAGATACTGCACAAGTAACCATTTCACCTCGTAGTAAAGGACTTTAATGTGTAATTAAACCTCTAAAAATCTTCAGGAACTACAGCTATCCATTGATAGCATATGGGATAGCAGTGAAAGGTATAATACTTATGTTTCACGCAGATTTCATCCATTTCCTCATCTGTCCCCTGTGGTCTCTCTTCTCTCTTCTCTAGTAGAGGAGATCATGGTGAACGACGCCCAGCAGGAGGAGATGTGTCCCCGCTTCCCAGAGCCTGTTCCCCTGCAGCACCCCATCCCTATTCTCAAAGAGGCACTGGAAAAGGTGGGGGGCTACACCGCTGTAGATACTGTGATGGTATCCAGTGAAAACGTTGTTGCACATTTCAGTAGTAGACATTTATCTGCATTAAAAAAGGTTGCTTTGAAAACTTTTATTGCGGATTTGAAAAAATATGTAACTGAATTTCAGTAGTTATACACTTATATTTGAAATGTATTGTTTGGAGGATAACCCCTTGAGATGCAGCATCTCGTTTTCGAGTATGACTAAAACGAATCAATATATAAAGCAATATCATTATTGTACCTTTACAGTTTTATAATGTGAGGTTCTAACTTACCAAACCAGGTGGATGGACTTCTGAGGCAAAGTATTAATGCCACCAGCCTACCAGCCATCTCTGCCATCGTCATATTCAATGATTCTGTGTTGTGGAATGGCAACTTTGGGAGAAAGAATGGAAGTGACCCGTTCTCCCCACTACCAAATGAATACACTGTGTACAGGTCAGAGACTTTTGTGTTTTGTGTAGCTGAAGCTGTTTTTTGTGTCTAATATGAGTATATGTATATGTCTAATTAGTGTACATGTATGTGTCTGATATGTGTATAGGTATATGTCTAATTAGGAAACGCTGATTATTTGCCATTTAAGAAGTTGTCCACCTTTCTTGGTTTATCTCTACAGAATTGCTAGTTTGTCAAAGATATTCCCTGTACTTATGCTGTACAAGTTTTGGGAAGAGGGTAAGGTGGCCTCTCTGGATGACCCTCTGGAGAAGTATATGGAGAACTTTACCATAAAGAACCCACTGGGAAAGGCAGGAGACTCTGACCTCAAGTCCAAACCAGATGGATCCTCCAACACCCTGGAGAGGAGGGCCCGCACCTCCTCCGTCACCCTGCGCAGGATGGCCAGCCAGCTCTCTGGTAAGGAATACATTCATACAAGACATAGTGCACGTTTTATAGCCCTTATTAGAATGTGTACTATATCCAACAGTAGCAGAATATAAGGAGGTAAATATAATGAAACAGTATTTCCATTAATTTAGGTGACAGAGTAGTCATGGAAGCTATTGTTTCATCCTGTTCTGGTAAAACAATATCTAGTAGCCATCAGGGAGTGGCCCAATATGGCTCAGTGCTGAGGTTAAAAATAGCTCTATGTGAATGTGAATAGCTGTATTACCTGAACGCAACCTACAAAACCAGATCCCTTCAGGCCTTGGATCTCCCTAGAGGATTAGAACAGAAAACAGCCTTACTAGACCATAGCCAGCTTATATTGGATGTAGTGTGTGCTGAAATAACCCACAAGGAAATGTGCATAGGGAATATATGTTGAAAAATAAGGAAGATATTCATGTCTAATGAAGTATAATTTGGACTCTAAACAGTTCTAAAAAAGTTAAAATTAGAAAGTGATAATTTACAGGTATCTACACACATTTTCTGTGAAAATATATTATTCAAAGAAGAACTAGTGTCACAGTAACACAGTGTCAACATTTATTAGATTTTTTTCTTTTTATAGGTTGGGGCCCAAACATAATTTTTATGTTTTTACAACTATGTATATAAGGATAATAGAGCAGTCTTTGTGGAGCAATGTTAATGTCTTTATTTACACATAATTAAAACCACAGGATTACCCAGACGCCTCAGGTCAACCAACCTTCTCTGGCGGGGCAGCACCGAGGCTGCTGTCAGTTTACTCCAGGACGACGTCCTCGTGGCAGACCCAGGAACCAAGTAAGAGGAACCATATTGCTTATGGGGTTCAATCCTTTCTATCACCTACTCTGCGACTTCCTTGAATATGTTGAGAATATGTAGAGAAACTATATCAAGTATATTAAGCATATAAGTCTATATCAGTTCTTTACTTAGAAATAAACTCCCAGTTTGGGGACAGGGGGATGGATTGCCACCGTATAGACATTCTTTAATTGTAAGCACTCGTGTTATGAGGATCTGATTATTGGTGTATGTTTTCTGACTTCTCTGCACATTTGATGGAAGTAATGTCCTATTCTCCCATCTCTGCAGATGCCACTACAGTAACCTGGCCTTCTCTCTGCTGGGTCACGTTTTGGCAGAGAAGGTGGCAGGCACTAAGTACCAGCGCTGGGTCACTGAAAACATCCTGAACCCGCTGGGCATGGAGGACACAGGCTTTGTCATTACACCGGAGGTGCAGAGCCAGATGGCCGTGGGGTTCTACTCCAGTGGGCAGAAAGCGCCACTCTACGACCTGGGCTGGTACCAGCCGTCTGGTCAAATGTTCTCCACGGCGGCGGACATTGCCAAGCTGGGCATGGCGTTACTTGGGTCGTACAAGCGGCCGCGCCCGCTGCTGCAGCCCGACACGCTCAAGACCATGCTGACACCGGTGTTCCGCTGTGACAAGAGCTACTTCGCCAACCAGACGGGAACGCCGTGGGAGGTGGACGAGCTGCTCGGCTACGAGTTGGTGCAGAAGGCCGGGGAGCTGGACGGCTACTCTGCCACCTTCTCCCTGGTGCCGCGCCTCAAGCTGGGCCTGGTGATCCTCATGGCGGGAGCCAAGCCCAAGGACGAGGACTTTGTCACCAAGGCCTACAGCTTCCTCATCCCCGCCATGGAGAGTGCCTTTCGGGAGGCCCCACGCGTCTTCACCCCTCCCCCCAGCCCGAGCCCTTATGAGGGGTACTTCACCTACGGCAACATGACCTTCTATGAGATCAGAGCAGGGGAGGACGGCGTTCTGATAATGCAGCAGTTCGGTCCCCAGGTGGAAACCATGGTCCCGGCTCAGTACAGGACTATCAGGCTCAGCTATCTGGAGGACAGGGTGTTTAGGGTCGTGTTTGAGAAGGAGTACCCCTGTGTTTTGAGAGTCAATTCTGCCTCTGTCTCCCTGGAGAACCAAGACAGACAACTTTTCAATTTCTACTCCTTCAACAGAAAGGGTCTCTCGCCTGGCTTTGATGCCCCGGGACTAAATACCTATAGGGTCGTCAGGATTTCTCGTAAACCTTTTTTCACCAGATAACGTTAGCATAGCACAGCACATGATGGTGGGAAAGAGGGACCTCACCATGATAAATGAGTCGAACCCTCAACAGGTTCAGTGTTATCAGAATAGCTCGTGAACCTTTTTGTTTCTGAGAAATGTTTGTGAAGCACTTGACAGAGGGAAAGAATTACCTTCCCATGATAAAAGTGTCAAACTGATAAAACTGTCTGCACAACTTCATTTCTGTTACTAGGTTTGGAATTTGAAAAGGACAAATCACTCTCTGCGAGTGGGTTTACCACCAGTATGTTTTGTTTTGAAATCAGCTCCAAATACTACTGCTGCTGTGGAAATTGCACAAAAAAAAGGATATGAGCAGAAGCTGGCAAAGCTATCCCATATTTTTGTACTGTTGTCTGAAACCGTGTAAATAGACTTCAGTAATGGCCTTTTTAAATGGTTTTTTTTTTTTTTAATTCAGGGTACATTTTTGTTAGGCCATTTTTCTTTCTGTAAAGTGAACTTTGCAGGAATATGGCCTTATTCAATTATCATTGTTGTCTCTGAAAGATGTCTTAAGGCAGAGAAAGTGCCTTTCGCATGTGTCAACCACAATCTTGAGTGGTTCTCTTTATCATTATGGAACCCTTTTTGAAGGAAAATGTATGAGAAAACCATTTATAAAAACCTAGTATCATCAGTTCTATATATGTAAAAGGAAGAAATAACTGTACATTACTACTTGCCCTCAGCATCTCTGTATGATATATATGATAAACCATGCTGTCAGAGTGCAGACCTGGAAGTTTCACATTGCCGAACATCAGAATTTTTCAAGAGAACTGTGTGACCAAGTTTACGGCAAATTGTATATATCTCGTGATAGTTATTCATTGTTAACCACTCTTACCCACTCTACAACTCAAAGAGGTCTATACACAATTTCTATAGGTGTGAATAGCAAGCCAACCTATCCACACACGCGCGTAAAGTCACAGAGATAATGAAACAATCAAACAATGAAATAAAAATGTAAAAATGTGTAAAAATTAAGAGTGTGATTGTGTAAATACATGTGTTATAACTTGTGTATATAATAAAAATGGAATATATTGTATTTACATGTTTATTTGTCCCTGTCCTGCTGTTTGATTTCATTTGCACATTTCTGTCCAGCATATTAACATGACTCCCATCCACCCATCAGTCTCATCCCACGTGTGCACCTTTATACCTAAAATACTTAAAATGCCCTTTTTCACCTTTTTGCCATTGGCATTACTGATAGCTGTTGGCAATATGTGTTAACTCTGTTCATGTCAAGAGACCCTTCGAGGGTGATTAATGTGTTGGCTAGTATTGTTTACCTCTGACATTTACTAACCAGTCCCGAAGGGCAAAGATCAAATAAATCTGTCTTCGTTATCGCTGGGCCGCTTTCTTCAAAGGAAAAACATTTTTTGCTTTGCCTCGAAAATTAATCAAATAGACCTCAGTGTTATTTAAAGTGCACTGAATAGCCTTAAATCAGTACTAATTGGCTTATGTCTTGTTGTGGCTATAAATAATTCAAAATGGAAGATTTACAGCATGTAGATAACATCAATTTTGCCTAACCACAGACACCGACAACCAGATATCCTGTTAAAACATATTAACCTTTATGGTTCTGTAAAAAAAAAATGTTTATCCCATCCTGTGTATTTTTATATAGCACTGCAAAGGCAGGTATTTAATAATAAGAATTTAACAACAATAGACAGATGATTACACAATTCAAGTTGATTAAAGCGAGTCTTTTTCGCCTGCAAAATCCTGCCATGGAAACATTTACATGGCCTGACACTTGACATTTAAGGATTTAAAAGGTCTTTGCCAGACAACTTAAAAACTCTTCTAATCCCATATTACCAGCTTTGGCCTGTGTGCTTCAAAAGCGCAGACATTCTTTAGACAGCATTATGCGGCAATATCTATGGTCCACAGTCACGTTTCTCTGGAAAGTATGGCCAACAAAACATGTTCTTGATCAAATTTACTTGAGAAACTTATAATGACAAACTTCTGAGATAACAACCATTAATGCAGAAAGAGAAATAGCTCATGTTAATAATAATACGTGTGTTGCAGATGAACATTTTTCATATAATAGTCAGTTGAGTCAAATAAGAAAGTAAATGGTCAAATACTTCCTTTAAAACAAAATATGTATCTATTTGAGATGAACTAGATACAGTATACAGTATGTAATGTTTACATATCGAAATGGGTTCATATTTGAAGATGGAAGGGCAGACACTGGCACACAAGTAGGGAACTAGAAAGATTCTATGCTATCAAGTTGTGTTGATCCAAATATGTAAATCTGCCCGTCTGACAAGGGCAGAAGATGGATTAACTGGCGGCACAATCAAATCATTTTATACAATAATCATGTGCACTGTACACAATTGTTTTTAATCTCTTTCTTTTTATAGAAACACTATATGTTGTGACACTGTGTGTTTTCCACTGTGTGATAAATTATGTCTAACAATCATTAACTAGACTAGAAGAACCTTTACACTGGTCAGGGGGATCCAACAGCATGTGCCAATTAGTATGGAGCGTCTCATTTAAAAGGAAAGTGAGCGGGTAGAGCCACAACACAAACCAGGGACACATCTCAGAGAGGGATCACCCAGCCAACATGAAGACTTTAATACCTCTCGCTCTGGCCTTAGTGCTTTTCTACCAGCCAGCCGAAAATGTTGTTATCAAGGTAATTGTAAGGCCAACCTACGTACTAATATGTTTTAATAATGCTTATTATGATATCTTTTAATCCTAGACTATGGCGTTCGTGTGTGTATTGCATCTCAACTGGGTGTCCTCATATACAATTTTTAGGAGGGAGAATTCTCTTTTCCACTGGAAGCGGTGAAGAAACTGAAGGGTTTTCTGGACCAGGAGCCAACATTCAAACAGAATGCCCGGAGCGGCCTCTCCAACGCAGCGGCCATGTGTTCCAACCCGGGCTTCCCTGAGGAATTCAAACCTGTGTGCCAAAGCAAAAATGCCAGGGCTTCCCTCACCAGACTCGGTAAAATACACCTTCTCCGATAAACACTTTCAAGACACTCTATGCTTAAAGAACATGAGGAAATGTACTTAATTTTTGTATCAGGAGAGACATAAAAGTGTTGAAAGTCCATATTTTATCATCATCTGCTAATCTGCTTGGCAGTATTATAACAGTGTGCACTGAACTCGCAGTACTGTAGCACTCTAAAAAGGCTGATTCTCTGATTGTTTGTTGGCAGCACTGGTCACTACCCGCATGGATGTCTGTGAGGTTTGTGCCTATGTTGCCTGCACCGGCTGTTGAATGACTGAGGATGGACAAATATCTACAGACTGATGTTTTGACTTCTTTATGAAATACTTAAGTATCTTTTGTCCAGATGCAGTGAATTTTCCATTTCTTGTTGATTTAATACTTCAAAACGGAATTGTCTTGGTTACATACTTACTCTGGTTACTTCCATACTATGGTTACTTTCCAAGTGTGTTAAGTATATTTAATGTTTTTTTTTTTGCATACTTCTTAGAGGAGTAATCATTTAGATACTTGCCTGCTTTAATTTCATGGCATTAGTTTTCGGTGTTGTATTTGTATGGAGTTTGTAAATATCTATGTGAAACCTGCTATTATCACATTCTGTTTTCTATAATTTTAGTTGTATGTAGTTTTTATTTTGCACTTCTGAAAAAAATTAAACGCAAATGAAAAATGAGATTGTCCTCTTTTAAAAGAATAAGCAAATAGACTTGCCACCACTGGATTAAACACTGACTTCAGTCTATTTATACTCAGTTACTAAAGAGATGCTACAAACACCAAGATTACTGATTCTGACCACCTATGCTTGCAATGTGCGAGAACCCCCCCCCCCCTTAAGAATGTAACAGTGGTAATGTAGTGGTGTTGAGGATTTCTAAAAATGTCAAATCTGGAACACAACAGGATGGCATTATTGATTTGGTGCAGCCACACAGATGGCTCACAATCCAAACTAATCTTTGCTTTACACTTGATTTTGAGAGTCATATTCTGTGTCTTTGGCCGAGAAACATCATTATACCCACACAATTATACTTCTGAGATCTACTGTCATGACATAAAGGAGGATTTCTACAAGGAATTAAGATGATTTCCAGTATATTTGTTTATAAAAATAAAGTATTTTAAAACAATTTCCATTGATGATGCTCTTGAGCAGTATCACAAATAAATTATCTGAACATGTGCTTGTTCTCTGAAAACAGAAACATGTTCTGCTTCATTGAACACTGAGTAAGAAAAAGTGGCAACATCTATGTCAGTCCCAGATTAAATCAGAAAAGAAAGGTCACACACACAATTTAGATCTAAAATCTAAATGCAGCCTCAGAGGTCATCATTTGTGCTACTGACATTTTTTAGCTGGGGTTAATACAATAATATATGCATGATGTGCATGATGGATTTTCATACAGACCGGATCAGAGTTGCCTTTTTCTCAAATTAAATCAAGGAGCTGATTTTTTTTGTAAAGTTTTGTGCCGTAATACACAATCATTCTTCATTTTAATAACAGACATCAGAATGTGTTTAGTACTTACCACCAGTGGCAACTATATAACCAGTCATATTCATAGTAGCCAACTCCTTTCACCACCAAGGACCAACTTTAGGAGTACTTAGAGTATAAGCCCACTAGATGTCACTGTTCTTTTACTTTCTTTGATAGCACACCCCAGGCTACACTCATCCTGCGCAGTGGACGTTTTAAAAAAAAGAAACGTGTTAGCCCGTAAGATTTTCAGTTGCATCAGTTTGCAATTGGTGTTTGTTGATATAATTTCTACGAGTTATCGTGTTTAATTCCAGCGTAACACCACAGCTTGAGGTCATAAACGTTCGCTGACCGAGCTCTTCCGAAACGACACGATATTATACGAAAGGTCCGTCCTGTCGGACTGCTGGAGGCGGCCACAGCGCCATGTTGAACGAAATCTCCCTTCTCAGTGAAAAGGGGCTCGTAAAATAGCATTCGGGGATAACGCTTCTACTTATTTTTCGTAGAGGAAACCGTCAAGAATACCCTGGCAACGGGAATCGAACTGGATCCTCGGGAACCCCGGCCGGGGAGGGGGAACAGCCCCCTACCTTCCAAAATGAAGATAAACCACAATAACCGCTAGCTAGCTAGCATTAGCTCGCTAAACTACAGCTAAGCTAGTTTTCAAGGCTTTTTCTATCCCATTTAGCCACCGGCAACCTGCTTGTACAAGAAAAGGCCCGGCATTGGCGCAACTCGCTAGCTAGTTTTTATGTGTATTTTTTTTAAACTAGATAAGTAACTAGTTAGCTATTTATTACTGTACATATTTTATTTTGTAACATTTTGCAATGAGTTTGCCGCCGAAAGCGGTACCGAAATCAGCCGCTGCTGTAGGAAGTGGACCTGGAACCGGGCCGTCTCCCTCGAGTCAGCTACGGGCTACTCTAACCACCGTACAGCTCCCAGGGCCCGCGGTCGCTCAGCAGCAGCAGCCTGCAGTACCACCGACGCAGTATCCTTCCTTGATAACAGCTCCCCCTCTATTGAAAAGGAAAAGCTGTCCGTTTCACTTTTTGGATACCGAACCAGAGGGATAGCCCAGAGGATTGAAGGGAAGTGTTAGAACGGTTGGAAGTGTTGATCTGTGTATATTAGCTGGCAAGCTAACGTTACGTTAGCTGTGGCGTTCTCTCAAATACCGTGTGTTTTATATTGGCTAGCAGACCTCTGTGTGAACATTTATAGACTTAAGGTAAGGTAAGAAGCAGACGAGGAGCTGTCGCATCTCTAACTGATTATAATAACGTGTGTATCTTTCGAGATGCCCTTCAGTTGTGGAGGGGGACGTTGCTTAGCTTGCTGCCAATAGATTAAGCCAGGATAGCCTCGATAACTCTTGCTTCACAACAAACTACTGTAGCCTTAGTCAGCTAAACTAACATTTTCAATCTGGCTATTTAATATTGCAATGGAGCTTTGCCTTGGGGCAAGAAGTGGTAAGAGACGCGATGCGGGTCAGCGTCTGGCAGTTTATTAGTCTACGTGGAGTCTTTCATTGAAGCATGATTAGCCGGCTGCCAATCATTTGGGTGGAAATCCACCTAGCTGAATATCTAGTTGACGTGAGCTATCCCATGAGCTCACTAGTTACATTGTTTCAGCCAAGCTTCACAGGAAGGAAGCCAAATCAGCATTCGGTGGGGATAGATACATTGTATATAGTAATGTGATCAACTGAACAATAATGTCTAGTTTTAGCACGGTAGTTGCTACATTTTGGAACAAGCCTGTAGTTTTCACTTTTCACCGGGCTGGATGCTAGCTGCCGCCAAAGCAATATTCATTCACGCCCTCCCCCTATGTTAAAGTGATGTTGTAGTCCGGTTTCACCTCTGTCATCACACATCACATGGATGTCTACTTGTTCGTGCATGATGTGGAATATATGTGATTACAGATTATTTGTCAAAATGTCTCTGCACACTTACAATTCAAATGAGTTCACCACTGGCTCTGCAGTAATTATATAGTTACGCAATTACAGCTCAATACTCTTATATTCAATGTATGCATTGTGAATACGATATTATGGTAAATGTCTGCCTAAACATCCACACAGTAAATGTTTTCAGTTGCATTCTCGTTGATCTGTCACTTCTGTTAAAGCGTTATCAAGTAGTGAGTTTAGACTAGAGGCCTTCATTTGAAACCAGCTACTATCCTAAATCTCTTTTAATTATTCAGTAGGGTCTTACGTAAACTGAACAGAGCTGATGCCATTACATTAAGGTGGGAAAGGTGACTGGCATTTCTTTAATCTGCAATGCATATGACTGTCTCTCGAGTCAAAGATAAATCCTTATCCTAGATCCAGTTGCATCTGATAACAGAATTTAACTCTGTGCCGGTAATCTTTAGTAATGAATGCCAAACTTTATGAATGGAGATAGCACATCTGTGATATTCAGTGGTATTTGCCTCTGGCAGCTTTGTAAGATGTTTGTTTACAGTAACAAGGAGAGAGTTCAAAATCAAGCTAGAATTGAGAAACGCATATACAAACATATTTAAAATAGCCAAATAGTTTTGACAGTGGGAAAAAAAAAGTGGTTTGAAACCTGTACTACAGAATTAACCCACGAAGGGGTGGGGGTAGTGAATGCACCAGCTGTTATTGAGAGCAATGACCTGTCTGACTTAGTCCCTGTGTGTGTGCCATTTCTCCTTGGCAACTGTGGGGGATTCCCCACCTCTTACTGGTAATGTTTACTTACCTTATAGCTTTCTGTTAACTTGCACTGAACTTGGGCTGTGTCTATTTTTGTTTTCCTTGGAACCTTCATACTCCCTAGAGGAAATTGTTGGATTGGTATAAACCACTCGTAGACTTCAATGAGGAACTAGACCAGTAAAAAAGACGGTGTGGTTTCGTGGCTGTGTTGCTTCTCACCCGTAGCCTCTAATGTGAAGTGTAGCTGAAGAATACAGTGTAATGGTCGGGAGTCTTGCCTCGTTCGGCATCAATAGTGGGCCACTCTGTGCTTCCGGAAGCCTGTGTGTGTGCAAGACAAAGGCTGGACCTCTTTGAATGCAGGGCTGAGATTTTGGAGTGATACTTCATCGATCACCACCTTTCAATGGCTGGGGCCACTGCTGGAAGTTTCAGTTCACATTTGGACTCCAAGACCCACCTTGAACAGCTTGTACGTGAGCACATGATGAGTTGCTAGAAATCTTACAAGTTTGATACCCACACAGTGTACCTGTTCCGAGAGTTCTTAGCAAAGTGTTTTCCATTCATTATGTGTTCATTCCATATCTATTCCAATACATTTCACTATAGTTACGTATTCAGGTACTGCATTGAATTGGTTTGGAGGCAGTTGGCTAATCTATATTGTATAGCTGGATGTCGCAATATTCTGGAAGCTCCGTATACAGTCTGGAAACGATAACCTCCACACCTGATCTTACCTAACTGCTTGCTGCTGCGTCATGCCGTGGCCTCTGTGTAGATAGAGATGATATGGTGATCGACACAGTACACTTGGAGGGCCTAAGTATATCTGAACCATTAACCTATATACCTATCTTTGGCTCAGTCTTAAATGGCAGAGGGAGAGAGAGAGGGAAAGAGAAGGAGAGGGAGAGGGAAGGAGAGTCATAGCTCAGCAACCTGTGCTAAAATAAATGCAAATCCCAAATCCAATAATCTTGCTTCTTATATCTGGCTCCTGTCCATACGCAGCTGTGCCATACCATTTCCTGGGCTCATAGTGTTCTCCGTGAGTCAGGAATGTGAGGGAAGAAAGAGTTTATGCTCCCTCCCTCACAACAAAGACCCAGTTGTGAAGGCCGGTCTGTCCTGAAGACCGAGAGGGTGGAGGCCTAGCCCACCCTCCTTTGGAGATGGCAGAGGCATCTTCAGTTCCCTGTAGCCCTTTGTTGTGGCAAGGGAACAGCCTAAAATAGAGTAGTTTAATGTTGGTCTGAGTCATTTACTCTTTACTCTCAGTTTACCTTCTGTTAGAGATTTATCATTTTAAAACACTTGCTCCGACAGAATGATGCTTGTGAAAACTGCTGTTTAGTTTAGTTTAGTTTAGTTTAGTTTAGTTTAGTTCAGTTCAGCCTAATCACCCTTTATCTGATCTTAATTAATTGCATTAATTCCTGACTTAAAGGGGAATGGAAGAAGAATGATTCCCCCACTGCAGCATCCCTTGGTGTACTGTAGCTGCTGCCAGTGCTGTAGTTTGGCCCAGTTTCTATATATTAATGGGAGCAGGCATGTCTTGACAACATTGTGAATTCCTGTCCACTCAGCACACACAGCTGCCTCCATCACTGCTGCAGAAAAAACACACGCACACTCTGAACCAGCAGAAGAAAAGAGAGGGAAGCAGGGTGGCGGGGCAGAAAGAAGGTGTGAGAGGGAGAGGGAGAGGGAGAGGGAGAGAGTAGGAGAATGAGTCTGGGGTGAGTGATTGAGTCAGAGAAAGTCCAGGTGGAAAAAGTGGCAAAGAGAAAAGCCTACCTCTAAGTTTCCACTTTTGCGGAATGATGACTTAAGCACTGGAGTGCTCCCTGACCCCTCTGTGTTTATGCTTGTGTAGTGGTGCCAGCTTTTCCCTCCGCTCCGTTTGTTTGCTCAGGGGCACAGAGCCTCACGCTGCAGCCACTGTTGTCTTAACCAACAGGGATGCTTTCAAAGCATTGACTTGGTGCTGAGGAAGGAAGGATTCCAGTGAATTGTTTAGTGTTGCCATGACATCATATGATGGAGTTTCATAGCAAATTGTTAAAAAAGTAATAAGAATCCCCTGAAAAGACACTGATTTGTACCATTTGAAGAAGACAACAGACAAAAATGACATGATTAACCTTATTTGGCACATTTTGCCAACTTGCTTTGTTTAGATGTTCCAACTGAAGCAAAGTTTCCTAGGATAGGCCTAAAATGCTCAGGGCATGTTGTGTTTGTATTGGATGTTTTGTCTGTTTTCCCACCTTGATTGATTTTTGGCCTTAAAGGATCTTTGCGCCAGAGTTTTCCTCAATGCGTTCAACCCTAGGATCCCAAGAGTACAGCCACCGCTGGAAGACAGAATCTTCCCCACGCAGCAAGTCGCTGCAGTGTACAGCGTGAGTATACACATTCCATTCTGAATGAATGTGGTAGCGTTAGCAGTAGAGTGAGTATACACATCCCATTCTGAATTAATGTGGTAGCGTTAGCAGTAGCAGCACTGGTGGAGTAGGGTTCAGGCTCCACTGAGGTGATGGTGTTTGGGTGGAAGTGGAAGTTGGAGGGGAGGGTCTGCGTGTTCGTTTTGTAGGTATGACAGTAAAAGCAAAATACAAAAAGAATGATGTCTCTAGCCCTACGGTTAAAGAAACTACAGCTTATTAACCATCATCATCATCAACAAGCCCATTTTATAATGGATGTGATTGGTAGGTAAAACACAATTGAATCCTTGTTTCTCAATATTTCCAGTTGAAAATTTGAGTGCATTTTTAATGTGCTTTTACTAAAGGACTAAAATATGAGTATATAAATTAGTATATAAATCTGAAAAAAATATGGGAAATCCTGCTCACCACACATTAATAGCAAACAACAGATACTTCAATTAAACTTTATTTAAGGAAGAACACATTTTTTATTCCTTATTAACCTATTTCATAGTTTTTCTAAAGCCCATGACCCATAATGTCGGCCATCAGTGAGTGTCTGTGGCCCTAGTCTTTGTGGGGTGTCCCACACCGGTGGCACTAGTCGGACCCCTGGCGGCAGCTTTTTGGCCAAGTTAATTAGTTGAATTAGTGGTGGAGCCCATCTGTGAGAGAGATCACTCTGATTGGCTGTTCAGCTTTGTGTTACTGTTTTGCCTTCTGGGTGATTGGATTGATAAATTCCTTCAACGTGTGGAACTGAAAAGGACAGACCCGAGCGAAATAAAAAGGAACGCAGGTCTAATTTATCTCCAGCTCTAGGTTCAGAAAAGCCCCTTGAGCTGAAATATCCATGATTTCACCCATTTAGAGCGTTTTTATCCTTATTTCATGCCTCCGCCTCTTCCTTTCTTTTTCAGCAACCAAAAGACCAAGGGCTGACAACGTCAGTCCCATTTGCAACTTGGGCTTCAGACATATTCTTGATTAGAAGTAGCTATACAAAACTGTCTGTTGTGAGCGAGAGTAGTGGTAAAATGGTAACCTGCTTGTATGGAAAGGTATTTCCTCATGCAGGTGCAGAACGTACAGGCTAGTTGGCCGTTGGCTGTAGTCTTTGCAGTGTGTGCAAGTGCAATTGTTTGGGCTGACACAGGCAACGTGAGGCGACACAACAGTCGTCCTTCGTCACCGCAAGCTCTTTGATGTCGGTTTGGTGTGGCTTGGCTTAAAACTAGTGGGCTAACTAACTCCGGTAACACCAGACTACACCAACAAGTATGCCATAGTAAGCACTGATTAAATCTTGCCTGCTTGGGAACTTCTATCACCCAAAACCTGCGCTCTAGAACTTTGCTTTGCTTTGGTGAAATGCAATGTTTTTTTTATGTACTATACATAGTTAAATACATTTTTTTTACTCAAACTTTTCTAAAATTCTGGATTTTTCCATCTTAAACTGGAAAGCGAGGTTATGTACTGTATACAAACAAACTCCGAGATGAGGCTGTAGACCTAACATCCAACTACCACCCAAAACATTGATGATAGCGTGACGTCAAAAGCGTGCAGTGGGAAAATTCCGAACTA
This sequence comes from Clupea harengus, assembly GCF_900700415.2. Taxonomy (NCBI): domain Eukaryota; kingdom Metazoa; phylum Chordata; class Actinopteri; order Clupeiformes; family Clupeidae; genus Clupea; species Clupea harengus. Next base: position 20,229,185 of record NC_045155.1, on the reverse strand, counting down.
TTACCGCATTTAAAAAAAAATATGAATTATTAACGCAGGCTTGCTGTCTTTCTAACGGTTGCAATTCAAATCCATCCAATATGGCCGCGGCGGAGCAGTTTCACTGTCGTGCCTGCGTTTTGTTTACTTTGATTTCTTTTTTTTTCCCTCTTTGTCGAGCTGGTCTTTTCTTGCCCCGGTGGCGTTTCCTGTGCTGTGTGGTCTGAACTCCCAGACCTGCTCTCCCTTCCCTCAACCCCACACACACACTCATACAAACACACACACACTCCCTACAATCTCTGAGCCACAGCTCTGGTCCCTGTGATCTCGCCTTCACACATGCCCACTCCCTTGCACCCCACACCTGACCCACCACCCCGCCCCACCCCCATCCCTGCCCTCCCGGGCTGACGGATAAAGCTGCGTAATCCATTCCGCTAACACCACCCACCACAAGTGGGTCACCCTACCAAGTCCATCTCCACCTGGGTGTGAGAGATTTGCTTGAGAGCAAAAGAGGAAAGGGAAAAACATGCGCACAAGCATGAAGCAGTCAGCGCAATCTCGACCCAGACTCACATATTCATTTGCGTAGCTGAGGCTTTACCCTGTTCTGTCACAGACGGCTGGTTAATAGAAAGCTTGTTAATAGAGAGTAGCAAAAACATGCTGCAGGAGAGCTGGGATGTGGTGAGAAGAAATGCTGAAAGTAAAAAAAAAAAAAAGCCTCCCTTTTGAAGGTGACCGGCATCCCTTCATCTGGCTGCCTTTCACTTCCAACCCTGTCGCTACCGCTAACAAGCAGCGCGGAGGCACAGGTGTCGGCCCTCTCACGACCCGGCTCAGCACAGGGGGGCAGGGGGCAGGTTAATCTGCTTATCATTCCTCTGCTTGCTGTTACAACCCAGGGCTGCACCACCACCACCACCAGCAGCAGCAGCAGCAGTGGCTCTCTCAGCGCTCTCCTAGTGGGCATGTTTGCAGCTTTTTCTTTGTGCTTATTTAGCGAGTATCGGGTGAAACTCAAGAGGCGGGGAGCCTGGTGTTGAAGCTGTGAGTAATAAAAGAAAAGAGGGTTAAAGGAGGAGGGGGGGGGGAAGGCCTCAGCTCCACCGGATGACTGTTCATACAGAGCGCAGGATTGTCTGTGGAGGGTGGATGGCTGACTAGCAGCATGTGTAACTGAAGCAGAGAGCTGGCGCCCGGCCCAGGAAAAAGAGGAATGAGAGAGAGAGAGAAAGAAAGGGAGAGAGGGAGGGTGAAACTCAGTGAGGCCTTGTCCTCATCCAGCCCCAGCCAAGAGTAAGGCTCTGTCTCTCTCTCTCTCTCTCACACACACACACACTCACATACACACACTCACACTCCCTCTTCCCCACTGCTCCCCTCCTCTCTCCTGTAATCCCAACTGCTGTCTCTGTGCAGTAAGTCAAGGAGTTAATTTGCTACCTGCTATGTGTGTGTGACTGAGAGAGGTTGTATGTATGATTATGTCCGCGTTTGTTAGAATGAATGTGTGTGAGAGAGAGAGGGAGGGAGAGAGAGAGAATGTGTGAGAGAGAGGGAGGGAGAGAGGCTGTGTGAGAGAGAGGGAGGGAGAGAGAGAATGTGATAGAGAACCTGTGTATGTGCTGCTGTCCTCTCTGATCTTCTCGTCTGTATGTGTGTGTTTCTCATCTGAATTCTATTGATTTCAGATGTGTGCTGCCAGCTCTCTAGTCAGGTCTCTCTAGTCAGGTCTCTCTAGTCAGGTCTCTCTAGTCAGGTCTCTCTAGTCAGGTCTCTCTAGTCAGCTCTCTCTAGTCAGCTCTCTCTAGTCAGCTCTCTAGTCCAGAGGTCGCCAACCTGTCGATCGCGATCGACATGTCGATCTCGAAGACCTTCTCTGTCGATCACCAAATTATTATTTTTTTTAAATACAGAAAAAAAAAAAAAAAAAATTGAACATTTTCTGAAATGTTTTCTAACGGTCTTCGGAAGACCAACGTCAGAAAAGATCTCCGCCTGATTCATGAACGCCAGCTATTTAAATCCAAGGATGTCCGTAGAGTTGATATGAACGTAATCACCAACGATTTCTCACAAATTCAGGCCTTCCCACTAAATGCCCCTTCTAAAGCAGCTTGCACACTGCCCTGACAAACGCCAACAAACACCAACAGTTGGGTCAGTGTGCGCCAGCAGTTGGTGTTTGTTGGTCATTGTCGGGTACTGTCGGAAGAGTTCAACATGTTCAGTCGGATTGGGTAAAGTTGCAGAATGTCTGAGCAATGTAGAGAGATTTCCAACATTCTGACAGCTCGTCTGACAGCTCGCAACTAGGCTCAACTCGCGTGCATAAAATCCTCGAGCTCTCTTGGATCTTGGTCGTTGTTATCTTGGTTATCGGCCAGTTTGTTAAATAAACCGATATCCTAAGTCTATTTATAGATTAACGTTATGTATTAGCTTACCCAAATGAACTGTTTTCGAGACAGATATTTGTCTATTTTAACTTCTACGACTCGTTTAACACTGCAACGTGTTTCTAAATATTAATATTAATGTTAAAGGTGACGTTACATGAGTACGTTTGCGCTTATGTTAGTTATCGGCCACTCCCACTTCATTCCAATTACCGTGTTGGTTTTCGAAATATTAATATGCACGCTGTCGTATTAAACGTTTTGGCACCCTCTGAGGCTGCATGATAATTTACTCTGTCTTCACCAAAAAAAGATCACAGTGGGATATTATTCATTTTCTATTTAACACTGAGTACTGGGGTGTTTTCCAGACAAAGATATTTAGTGTAGCAGTATTTGAAATCAATGTGAAAAATAGGCTCTGCAAATATTTAGGCACCCTAATAATTTTCATGATTTGAATACCTGTAACTACTCAATACTGAATAATTGCAACACATAATTAGTCTGATTAGCTTGTTAAGCCTTCAATTCCATAGAAAGGTGCATTCAATCATTAGAAAAACTATCTAAGGTAGCCAATTGCAAGATGTGCTTCTCCTTGATTCTCCTCTGAAGAGTGGCAACATGGCCTCAAAACAACTGTCAAATGATCTGAAAACAAAGATGGTCAGTGTTGTGTTGTAACTTCAGTTGATAAATAAAGCAGTTCATATCCAGCCTGCTCATTGCAAATGTGTTTTTTCTTGTTCATATTGAGTGCGTTTAACAAATATTTTCCTTTTTATGTTGCACTGAAATTAAGTGATTTAGTGTGTTCTTGGTCACATCAACTTGAAAGCTGGACCAAAGTGTTTAATTTCACTCAATTACAATTAGGCTAAATAAAAAGTTAAGTTGTAAGTACAGTCTGGACAGTCTTTTTCTCTCAACACCTCAATAGGTAGATCTTGCCTGTCAGCAAGGCAGAGTTTGTAATCTTTGGCCAAAAAAGTTTGGTGACCACTGCTCTAGTCAGATCTCTCTAGTCAGCTCTCTCTAGTCATGTCTCTCTAGTCAGGTCTCTCTAGTCAGCTCTCTCTAGTCATGTCTCTCTAGTCATGTCTCTCTAGTCAGCTCTCTCTAGTCAGCTCTCTCTAGTCATGTCTCTCTAGTCATGTCTCTCTAGTCATGTCTCTCTAGTCAGCTCTCTCTAGTCAGCTCTCTCTAGTCATGTCTCTCTAGTCAGCTCTCTCTAGTCAGCTCTCTCTAGTCAGCTCCAGGCATCTCTGAGTTTTGTCCACTCAGCACTTTGACTCAGATTTGTTTTGTGGTTCGCAGCTCAGGGCTTCTGACACTTTCTGTTCCCAGTAGTATTGTGTGCCTCAGGTCCAGATGTATAGGCCTTTGAATGTGTGTGTGGGTGTGTGTGGGTGTGGGTGTGTGTGGGTGTGTGTGGGTGGGTGTGTGTGTGGGTGGGTGGGTGGGTGAGAGAGTGAAAGATTAAGCAAGAGTACAGGGAGAAGGACTGTGCACGTGAGTAAATGGCTGAGTGAGTGTGTTGTTCTGATTTGTATTGTCTCTGTGTTATGTGGCTCAATGTTAGAGACCTCAACATATGACACCTAGTGTGTTTGCTTGTCATTTCTCTTCATTTGTGTTATTTAGTTCTGAAGCCTCTTACCAGCTTGAACATGTAGAGTGTACTACTAATGGGTGTGTATGTGTGTGTGTACGTGTCCCACCTCTCCCCGCTGACTCCCCTCTCCCCTTGTGTTGTGTGTTCTGCAGGTCCAGAGACCTCCCGGCCCCCCCTACACAGCACATGACATCGGCAAGGCCCACCCCAACCTAGCGGCCACACCGCCAGGCCACGCCTCGTCTCCCGGCCTCTCTCAGGTATCAGTGTCCTCAGTGTCCACTGCGCATCTGTATGGCCATCCTAAGAGCTGGGAGGCAGGAGGAGGGGTGAGTGAGCCCACCGGTCGTCCGCGCTCTCTCTGTCTGTCTGTCTGTCTGTCTGTCTGTCTGTCTGTGTTACTGTGTGTGTCTGTCAGTCGGTCTGTGTGTGTGTTTTACTGTGTGTTTGTGTCAGTCGGTGTATCCGTGTGTGTGTGTGTGTGTGTGTGTGTGTGTGTGTGTGTGTGTGTGTGTGTGTGTGTGTGTGTGTGTGTTACTGAGGACATCTGTCTATCAGTGTGTGTATCCGTGTCTCTGTTAGGGTGTGTGGTAGTGTTGCACGGTGTACCGGTACTAGAAAAGTACCGCGGTACCCTTACGTTAAAAACGATACGATTTTGCATATGTTTGGTACCGGTACTTCATTAAAAAAGCACGCAATCAGAGCGCACTCACTGTTCCGCTCCCTGTCAGGCTGCCTGCACACATTGACTGCAAGGGCGGGGCTGCCCAGCTCTCACACATGCAAATACTTCGGGTACGAAGCAGACACCGAAGGAAAACCCATCGACACACACAGACACTTCAAATCCACTCAGGCAAAGGGAGGGAACACGTCGAATATGGCTAAGCACCTATCAGACAGACACCCCAAACTTTTCAGAAAGTTCAAAGAACGACAGGTTAGCAAATGTGATTATAAACATGAACACCCCCAAGCTCACCCATATACAGCCTAACACGAGTAGCCTAGTTTAGCTAGGGTGACCAGACGTCCTCCTTTACCCGGACACATTTAGGTCTCGAAAAAGAGGACGTCTGCTTTGTCTTGTGTTGCAATTGCTTGATGTTTGACTGTGTTAGGAAAGTTGTTGACTTGCTAGTTTGTCATAAACAAAGTAAGCAAATTTAACAGGTTTCGCTAAATTTAGCCGCTAGCAAGACATCTCGTTAGCGATGTTAGCAAGCTTGTTATAACAGGCTTGGACATTGATGCTAGTATTATGTTTTTTTCACCCCTGATGCTAGTATTAAGTGCTCTTTGTAATCTTATTGTGATAGCCATGTTGGCTAGGTTGCCAACGACTTTCCTAACACAGTCAAACATCAAGCAAGTGGCTTCATCTGGCAAAAGAACTGTCCAGAAAATGAGACAATGCACATTATCGTCATGACTATTATCATTTTTTTGTCAGAACATGTTCAGTTGCTAACAAGACCATCACAAAATACATTTCAGTTAATTTATAGAGTTAGTGTTTCTGTTAGTGTGTAAATAGTTTGTAAAGTGTGTAAATAGTTCAGTTGTAATAAGTGCATAAACAATTGCAATAGTTGCAAGTTGCAACAAGTGTGAATATTCATAATTCAAAATAATTCTACCAGACAGACAGGCTGTCTCATTGTTCACCTTAGTGTAATGGCATGTGTGTATTGGTGCAAAGGTATGTGGTGGCATGTTTTTCATTGTTGTTTTTCAATAAAGGGGAGAAATTGCCCTTTAATTATGTGTCTATCTTTAATGTACCCAACCCACATAGCTTTAGGTTTTTTTCCACCTCAAACACACATCTGTAAAATTATGTAATGTTTTTATTTCTTTTTGGTGTAACATTGCATTGGGTAACATAGGGTAAGTTAACACTGGTCCGTTAAATCGGCAATGCTATCAGCCTTGAGGCATAATGTCAACACGGTGGAGGCAGAGTCTGTGAGAAGTGTTTGGTACTGTGCTACTGTTTATTTAGGCCGGTGGCTTGAGTTTGGTCATAACTCAGCACTTGAGGCAATGTTTGTTGTCGGAAGAATCGTGTCTTTGGTCTGCAACTGTGCTGGTGTTGCATTAGCACTTAGGTAGCTAGCAGATTTGGCTCCAGGTAAGATTAGCAGTTTATTACTCTCTCTTGTAAAAACTTTTCCGTCTTGTTAAGTATGGCAGTATTTGATGCCAAAGGATTTTGCGGTGCTGTTTTTTAATCACATTAACGTAAAGAGAAGAAGGTAACATTGGCAAGTTGAATTGTCCAAACTAGCAAGAGCGAAAAATAATCAACAAGAGGGTGAGCATGAGATTCGCTCTGATTTAAATAGCTGTTTGATGTTGGTGCCAAAGTTATGTGAGGATGATGTCAGCTTGTTCTTTGATTGCTCAGAGAAGCTAGCTGGAGAACTAGATTGGCCACAGGAGAAATGGTGCTGGCTGCTGCAAACTGGCTGTGGGCAAGGAAGTGGCTGGGTCCCCAGTGTGTCCGACCTCTAGGGTGAGGGGCTAGAGACCGCAGATAGACCTGGATTCTTTTCTGTATGTGAGGAGACCTGTGCAGAGTTGTGTGCTGCTGAATGGGGCCTCAATGGCACAAGGCTCTTCAGTAGAACATCTGGACACGGTTACCTGTTTGATGTCTTCCGCAGAACTCTTCTGTTATATGTATGGACACCATTGGAACGGAGTTGGCTGCAGTTGTAGGCTCTCCTTGCAGAGCAGGTAAAGAGTCCTTTGGTCGTACCCTTAAGGGCAGCTGCCTCTAGTTTTGAAGAGACTTGTGAGCTACTGTGCTATCGCGGTGCTGAGCCAGGCCCAGAGAGTCAAGGGGGTGATGATGACTGTTTGTTCTGCTGAGTCCGTGTTAGGCAGGCAGGAATTTCCAGACTCTAGAGTGGTTACCTGAGCAGCTGGCAAATATGACATAACCGAGAGGATGTGGTTGGGTTGTCCACTCATTAGAAAGGCTTGTTTAGGGACACCCCAAGCCACACTCACCTGATAACCTGTGATGTAGGTCCACGCCAGCAGCATTCCTACCAAGTGAATCCTGGTAATGGGGTTCAGGTTAAGGTTGGGCAATCTGGTATGATGGATGTCATTATCTTAGCCTCTGAAATGGGATGTTAGCGATTTCAAAAACACCATTCCTGACACCTTCGTGTGGGTTTAAGGCAGTGACCGTATCTATTGCTTTGCTGTTTTTGCTACACTGATCGACTAGCGCCTCTTGAGGTACAATGTGGTAATATGAGAGAGAACCTGCCGGGGCTAGCTGGTTAGCATGATAACTTTAGTGCGCTTCTGGGCAACACTTCATCCACAAGGGGGCACTAGCTTGCTTGTTGTTTACCTGTTGGGCTAGCTAGAAAAGGCCCTGAAGCAAGGTGGATGGCGAACGATTCAGCATGGTGGAATCTCACATTTGGCTCACCGTACTTTCAGTGTTGATTACCCCACCCAGTTTGGGCCAACTGAGTGGATTCCCTTCCCTGGTTTTGGATTTATTTTGGAATTGTGCCCCTTTTGGTTTATTTAAAGTTAAGAGGCGAGATGAGTCCACACTTGGGCTATTCGCCACAGGAGACAGCTTAGGCTGGCCCAGGGCCTTGGAGGTAACCTGGTGTCTCCTTGCACATTCATCCATGTAGCATCTTACATACTGACCAACACGTCTATTGCACACATTTAGGTTAGGTTGGGCACCTTAGAACACCCTAGACTTTGGTTGCGAGCATAGTTGCCAACTGGAGATCCTAACAGAGTCTCTGTGTGTCTGTCTTGCTTAAACACTGCTGGTGTCTGGTGATGCCGTCCCTCTCGCTGCCACTTGGCCGTTTGTTGTTGTTGTTATTCCTATGGTTTCTTGTTGGTATTGATCGAATTGTTGGACTGTGACTGTCTGGCCACCTCCATATGGCCTGTTAATCTAACCTGTGACCAGATCAACATGCTGACACTTGTTGCTGCTGGCTTGTGTAATGTGAGGAAATGTACTTTTAGTTTTTCTTTTACTGAAAACCTGCCCTTTACGTGAAATTAACAGTGAACAGTTAACAGTGATTCATCTGAACCGTTTCAGTTTCATTTTTAGTATTATCAGTAATAGTATCCAGTAAAACACGTTGCTGCTATCATATGAATATTATTTTGTAGTGTTACTATAGTGATTACTATCTCCTAGTCTAATATGTTGAGTCTCTCTTTTGCAATCTGAGCGAGAAGCTTTGATCCAAGTACATAAATAGCTGAAAACCACCACCAACAGCATGCATGCCATGTGTCTGTTCACAGAGCTGTCACAGTGTTGTTAACACAGTCTGTCCAGTCCAGTGATTGTCATGCCTTAACGTCTGTATCTTGTGTTCAGATTCTCACACTCACTCACTCACTCACACTCATACACACTCCCACCCACCTGCTCACTCTCTCTCTCTCTCACACACACACACACACAGTCTCACTTCGTATCACACTCCCACTCCCTGAGAGCCCATACAGTGCGTGGCTCCGTTCTGTACCAGGAATAGAAAAGATGTCACAGTGACTCAGCTGTTCTAGGGCTGCTCCCACCCTCCCCTCCCCTCCCCTCCACTCCCCTCCCCTCCCCTCCACTCCCCTCTCCGCTCAAACCAGAGTGCTCACATTTCCGCACCACGGCTGGGTAGGGAACTGCACCCTCAGCCGCCTCTGCTCCTGCCTCTGGGGGGGATTTCAGACGCCACTATTAATAGTCCCACGAGTGAGTGTTCCCAGGAGGCACAACCTGAATCACCATGCAACATCCATCTGACACACAAACACTTGTGCACAAACATGCACACACATAACCCTGAGTATTAACAAACACGGAGGCAGACAGGAGCAGCGCCCCAAAACTCACTCTCTAGCACACAGACACACAGACACACAGACACACAGACACACAGACACACAGACACACAGACACACAGACACACAGACACACAGACACACAGACACACAGACACACAGACACACAGACACACAGACAGACACACAGACACACAGACAGACACACACACACACACTACAGTGGAAACTGGCCAAAACTGACACATAATGTCATTGCCCATAGTGGAAAAAAATACAATCATTCTTCAACACATTGGAACTTTTGGGAATGCTACACCAAGCACATGCAGAGCCATACATATGTAAATACAAAATGGCCACAAACACAACCAAGTGCAAGTCCATGCAGACACAGAAGCTAGCTCAAAGTACATGCATTGACCAACAAACCGCACCAACACACACAGGCTAATCAGAATTCAGTTCAGAGGTGCAGAGCAGAGAGAGGGCCACAGCATGAGCCTGTCAGAGAGGAAATGAGAGCAGAGACATGGGAGAGGAGTGGAGGAGAGGGGATGTGTGGAGAGGGGATGTGGATGAGAGGGGATGTGTGGAGAGGGGATGTGGATGAGAGGGGATGTGTGGAGAGGGGATGTGGAGGAGAGGGGATGTGTGGAGAGGAGGAGAGGGGATGTGTGGAGAGGAGTGGAGGAGAGGAGAGGAGAGGAGGAGAGGAGAGGAGAGGGGATGTGTGAAGAGGAGAGGAGAGGGGATGTGGAGGAGAGGGGATGTGTGGAGAGGAGAAGAGGAGAGGAGAGGGGATGTGTGGAGAGGAGTGGAGAAGAGGAGAGGGGATGTGTGGAGAGGAGTAGAGAAGAGGAGAGGGGATGTGTGGAGAGGAGAGGGGATGTGTGGAGAGGAGAGGGGATGTGTGGAAAGGAGTGGAGGAGAGGGCATGTGTGGAGAGGAGTGGAGGCTATGCAAAGAGAGATGGAAAGGAGTGGAAGACTGGAGAGATGGGTAATGAAGGGGCGGAATAGTGTGGGACAGGAGAGAAGATGTATAAGTGTAGGAGAGTAGCGATGGAGAAAGCAGAGGAGGAAGGGAGAGTGGAGCGGAGAGATGGGTGAACAAGTAGAGAGGAGAGGTGAAGTGCTGTACTGTACAGTGTTGAAGGCTGGGCCGTGTCCTGTCGCATCAGCTCACACTGCACCCACGCGTCCAGGCTATGCCTCTCCTCATACCACCCTCACTTTCTCTTTCTCCCTCTCTCTCTCTCTCTTTCTCTCTGTCTAGCGCTCATTTCTCCTCATCTCTCTCTTTGTACCCTCAGTCTCGTGCCTCTTTTGGTTTCACTCACCCTTTCTCCTCTTTCTCTCTATCTGCTCTTTATCACTTACTCAATCCATATCTATCTCTTTATGTGTCTCTCCATCCCTCTCTCTCTCTCTCTCTCTCTCTCTCTCTCTCTCTCTCTCTCTCTCTGGACGGCAGTGTGAGTGAGGGTGGATGGCAGATTTGTCAGTGTCAGCAGACCGCAGTGTTTGAGCCGGCAGGGAGTGGACGCTCGTTGTGCCTCGTCACCCCCATACACACGACTCACACACTCAGCCTCTCTCTCACACACGCACATGCACACTCACACTCACACCCTCACACAGAAACCCAGCAGGTTACTGGGGCTTCTCATTCTCCCTGGAGTGATCTTGTGGTATCTTTTCTGGTATCTCAAAGCTGATCACTAACCACTGATTTTTTTAAAATCCTCTTTTCTCTCTCTCTCTCTCTCTCACTCTCTTTCTCCTGCCCTTCTTTTGGACATCTCCCTCTCCTCCTCCACCTCCTCCTCCTCTTCCTCGTGCTGCTGCAGTCTCCGTACAGCTCTGGGCAGAATGCAGGCACCACCCAGCTGGTGTACTCCCCGCCGACGCAGCCAATGAACGCACAGCCTCAGAGCCGCCCGGTAAGTGCCCCATTCTTCCTTCTACTACCCCTTTACTGGGGCAGAGGGGTGCAGAGAAGACCTTTGGGTTTGAGACCCCAGCATCCGCCGTTCATTCCGATTGTTAGTGTTTGTTTTAGGCTGGCTTGTGCACTGAAGTCCCCAGTTAAAGGTGTAGTATGATGAGTGTGTTCGAGTGTGTTCAGTGTTTGTCTCCACCCTGCTGCATGGCGTCATAAAGATCATCACTGCTGATGAGACGCACTGCTTCTAGGGATTGTTCCAAACTCCAGTCTGGCAACGAAACTCACAACAAAAGTCTGGTGTTTAACTAATTGCCCAAACCGAAGTCCCTGACCTTAATGTGTGTTGGACATGTTAGTCTGTATGTAAGAAGCTAAGTGGATGTATGCAAGGGGACACCAGCTTACCTCCAGGGCCCTGGGCCAACCCAAGTGGTGTGTCCAGCAGAGGAACAGCTTAAAGGCTGATGTATGCTTGGTACATGCCACCTTGGTACAGCGTAGCCAAGGAGCCTACGCCGTAGCCTGATGTGCACCTGCCCAGAAATGGAACTATATGTTGCAGCAGCGCAGACCACAGCAACTGTGATTATCAACACACCCCCATACGTCAGACAAACGGACCAGTCACTCTGCTGTGAATTGCTGACCTCTGCTATGAATTACTGACCTTACTTCGTTAGTAAGCTGTCTACTTAAGTAGTAGGTAGGTAGTTAACTTGCTAACGTAAGCTAACATGCTAATGTGGTGATACCTCGCAAATCACCTCAGACTTTTGGTTACAATAACGAGGGTAATCATATTGTACAGTGTCTGTTTCTTGGTAACTTTAAAAATCAAATTTACTGGGAAAGAAAAAGCCAAACTAATTTAATTTACATACAAACACGGACATCTACGGAGTGAGGTCTGCCATCTTTGTTTATTTTTGTACGCAGACACCAGCTCACAAGTATAAATGCAAACAATGATGTAGGCCACTTGCATAGGCTACAGTGGAGGCTCCGCGTATAACCACAAATCAGATGTGAGCGTGGAGCTCAGCTTCCCACCTCCCAGTTCAAAACAGGAGAAATCTGTGTGTATGTGTGTGTTTGTGTTCCACCATAGAGTTTGATTGGTGCTGTCCCAAGGTATGATTCAGTTAATACAATGCCTCTGCAGATTGTGTGTGTGTGTGTGTGTGGCTTGCAGAGCTTGTGGTTATATCTTGCTCTTTATGTACTGCACTGATTATTTTAATGTCTCTCTTCCCTCTCTCTCTCCTCCCCCCCCCCCCCCCCTCTCTTTCTCTCCTTTGCATTGCTCCCTGCCTCCACCCCCACCACTCCTCACAGTATGCGCCCGGGCCTCGTCCTACCCACCACCAGGTAACATACACCCTGCATCTCTCTCAGCTTGTGTGTGTGTGTGTGTGTGTGTGTGTGTGTGTGTGTGTATGTGTGTGCAGGTGTGTGTGTGTGTGTGTGTGTGTGTGTGTGTGTGTGTGTGTGTGTGTGTGTGTGTGTGTGTGTGTGTGTGTGTGTGTGTGTGTGTGTGTGTGTGTGTGTGTGTGTGATTTTTCCAGTCTGAAACTGAACTGGTTGGGGTCGGCGGGGGGTGGTGCGTTGGGGTGCTCGTAAAGTGTTGATTTGCTGTCCTGAAGTCGTGGTGTGCCGTCAGTATTGATCACCCTGGAGGGATCGATTTGACATAAGTGCTTTTAAAGAGCCACATCCATGGCGGCTTTGACTCGATGCCATCCTTGAGAAGATAAATGGTGTGTGTGTGTGTGTGTGTGTGTGTGTGTGTGTGTGTGTGTGTGTGTGTGTGTGTGTGTGTGTGTGTGTGTGTGTGTGTGTGTGTGTGTGTGAGAGAGACAGACAGCAGAGGAGTGTGTACATAGTCTTTTATGTGTCCTCTTAAATGAAGCCTGGCAGGAGATGGTTTTGAAGTTGGTGGCGTCTAGTCAAAGATCAGTGCTCACAGGCACATACACACTCTCACACATCACACAAATGGATGTGCCTGGCTGTATATAGACACTTACAGTATATATACACACGTTTATTCACTTCATCTGGCAGACCTATGTGACGTCGACTCGGTTTTCATTCCAGAGCTGTTTACATCTGAGAATTTCACTATGAAGAGTTGATGTTATAGCCTAGAAAAAGCATAATTTCCAAGCAGTCAGTATTATCCAAAACAGCTGCTGTTTGAGAGATTGAGAGCTCGTCCCATCATAACTGTGGCCCCAGTGCTGTACCACACCTTTGGCCCTGTGTCCATGTCAGGTGTGTGGTGGGTAGCACAGCTTCTCAAGGGAGGGCATTGTTTTATGGAAATAACCTGCATCCAGTTTGCCTAGGTTACCCAGCAGTCTGTTTATACAGGGAGCCATCAGCAGTTGTCACTGCCAACTTCTCTCATTCACTTGAGTCAGATGTTTAAATAAGCTCCATTTAAATACATTCAGGATTTAGTCGACTCATTCACACCTCTTTAAAATGATGCAATCTTTCCCCTCCTGCATCCATCAAGCATGCAAGCGTTCTTGTAACTGGCATCTACCATCAACCTGCGTGGATAGTTTTATTTTTTTTAAGTGACTGTGGTTTTAAGGTGTGTTTGTCTGTATGTGTTTTACACACTTGCCGTGACTTGTCTGATCGCCTCTCACCAACATGGCCCATCTCCAGGAGGTGCTGGTCTCTTTTGCTCCTGTTTGCTAGCGGGGTCTCTGAAAAGCTGCTTGTGTTGTATTCTAGAAAGGCTAGCCTAGAGGAATGCAGGCTCATTGTCGCTGGAAGGGCTATGGAAGGGGGGTGGGGTGTTGTGTGCAGGAGAGGGGGTGAGCCAAGTTCAGCTCAAAGCTTCCTGTGTGAGTGTGTGTGTGTGTGTGTGTGTGTGTGTGTGTGTGTGTGTGTGTGTGTGTGTGTGTGTGTGTGTGTGTGTGTGTGTGTGTGTGTGTGTGTGTGTGTGTGTGTGTGTGTGTGTGTGTGTGTGTGTGTGTGTGTGTGTGTGTGTGTGAGAGAGTGTGTGTGTGTGTTCACACATGGATGATATCACCGCGTTGCCCTCGGCCATAGTCCCTGGTCCCAGTGTGTCGATGCACAGGGAGAGCAGGCCCTATTCAGAGCACAGACTTTCACTTGAATAGGGTCTCACACAAGTGTGTGCGTGTGTGTGTGTGTGTGTGTGTGTGTGTGTGGTCTGTGTATTAGTCTTCTTTGTCCCGCCAACCCAATTAGCACAGTGTCCCACTAGTTCTTCTCTTTTTCCCTGCTTCAATATTCAAGGGAGGATTCAGACCCATTCAGGTAATGTAGAAAAGTCTCCAGAAGTGCATGGCATGACGCTCCCGTTTCTTTTATCTCCGTTACCCCCTCCGCCACCCCAACACACACACACACACACACACACACACTCCAGAATGCTGTCCCAGAATGCCATCCTGTTCCCACCCAAGAGGAAACAACTCCTTTCTTTTATCTCTTTCTTTTTTGAATCCCCTTCTTCAGCCTCTCCTCCACGCCTCTGTGGTTTTGATAGTATTTCAATCACTCATGTATTGTTCCTCTATCTTTTTTCATTAATATAAATGAATGTATGAAGTCTAATCTAGAGCATTTTGTCTTGCTCTCGTATACTGTACCAAGGTGCATGTTGAGTCACACATCCAGCTCACAACGAGAATATTAAATAGCTGATGTAATTATCCAAACAAAATAATCCTCTTCAAACTTGACATTTCTCGAAGCTCAGTCCACTTAGCCTGTAGCCTATAACAGTCCATCCCTGACCCTGACCGGGCTTAAGTTGACCTGGCCCTCACTGTTTGATGCCCACTCAGCCAACACCACCCTGGGCCCTCCTCACCCAGTGAGAGTCCTGTACCTCAGACACCACCCTGGGCCCTCCTCACCCAGTGAGAGTCCTGTACCTCAAGCAAAGGAAAGGCCAGTAAATAGATGGGCCCCTCAGCATCAACACCCTGTCAGCACAGACAAGTAACGTGCAGAAGAGCCATTAACTGTGTGTGATGGAGGAGGGAGAGGTGTGTGTGTGTGTGTGTGTGTTTGTAGGTGGATGTGTGTGTACACGACCTCCCCTCGCCTCTGCATGTCATTAGTGACCTCAGCATTCTGCTACTGTATTCTACTCCAAGCCCCGCTGCTGTCGGGAATGATGTCCGGGACGCTTCCTGTAAATCCCAAGATGGGCCCCTTGGAATATGTTATCATTACCGTGGCGACCCAAGGACCCTACGGCAGGGCTTCCCCCGCTGTGGCTTTTATCAGCAACAGATAATTACAACAACATCTGACCTCACAGTTCAGTTTCTGTTTCAGACACATAACCCCACCTTTGATTTCCAGCCACCCTGCAGGGGTATTGGCATATAATGTTCTTATGACAAGTTACTTCTAGCTGAAGTTTGGTGTCGTCATACATGCACATATTTTACAACCAGTCACTGGATTTTGTAGGGAATTTTTGTTTTGTTTAAGCATTAGTCAGAACCCTGTTTAAAGAATTTAGAAGAGCTTTTACTGCCCTTGCAGGTGTGATGTTCTACCCAACTGCACCCCAATGGTATGAAACGTGAAGTTTCCCTCTAACAAGGATTGAGAGTCCTGATGTGCTGGATCAATGCTCAAGGCTATGGATTAGTGTTCTGGTTCCCCTGCAGTAAATGGCCTAAACACACTGAGCTAGTCCAGCCCATCAGCGTGTTGATGAGGTGTGAACAGGCACAGACCTAAAGCACACGCAGGTGTGGGTGGACACAAGCAGGTGTGGGCGAACCCTGTTCTGTATGGGCATCTTAGACTCTGGGGATCAGCTGTGTTGTGCTGAGCTTTAGAAACTTACCTGTCCCTGCCTCTCTCTCTCTCTCTCCCTCTCTATCCCTCTCTCTCTCTTTCACTCTCTCTATCCCTCTCTCTCTCTATCTTTATGTCTATCTATCTTTCTATCTCACTTTATCCATGTCCCACCCCAGTTTTTTCAGAGGACCCAAATGCAAACGGCGCGGCCCACCATTCCAAACAACAACCCTTCCATCAGGCCGGCCTCCCAGAACCCCACGGCCGTCTACAACCATAACCAGCCCATCATGATGACCATGACGGCCATGCCCTTCCCCTCGCCGCAGGCCCCACAGTACTACATCCCACAGGTCAGTGCACCCAAGCTCTCTTCCTCTGGAGGGGGGGGAGTGTGTGTGTGTGTGTGCGCACACATGTGTACACAAGTTCTCTTCCTCTGTCACTGCAAAAGTGCTTGTGTGTGTGTGTGTGCGTGCGTGCGTGTTTGTTTGTGTGTTTTATTACACATATCCTCATGTGTCCACATACATATGGGATGGAGAGTTGTCCTGCACTATTTGGTCTACAGCATACTCTTGGTCCAAAGCACAGTGCAGTCTGGTAACTACTTTAGCTTGGAAGGAAGTGGTTTAGTGACATGCAGAGATATAGATAGTGTTGTTTTTTTGGTTCAAAAACCTTTAAAATTGTGTCACCCAATGGTATGTAGGTAATCTTCAGTTATTCACTGAAGCATAAAGCTGTTGACTGGTCTTCAGGTAAATTTGTGGTAGTATATTACTTTTCTTGATGATGTAGCAGACTGCATTACCTTTCACAGACATCATTTTCTGATCGCTCAGGAACCCTAACTAAATTCAACGTGTGTGTGTGTGTGTGTGTGTGTGTGTGTGTGTGTGTGTGTGTGTGTGTGTGTGTGTGTGTGTGTGTGTGTGTGTGTGTGTGTGTGTGTGTGTGTGTATCTACAGTACCGCCACAGTACCCCATATGTGGGCCCTCCGCAGCAGTACTCAGTGCAGCCCACGGGTCCCAGTACCTTCTACCCCGGGCCCAGTCCAGGGGAGTTCCCCACGCCATATGGTGAGTTTGAGTTTCTGCCTCTGAATCTGCCCCTCCTCCAGCCCTGTATATCATTCAGACTCAACCACTCAGACATACCAGATTACATGATATACACACTGGGGCTGGGTGATTTGACCTATAAGAAATACCGTACCTTCCTGACTATTAACCGCACTGTATATAAACTGTAATTTTACAAATTTTACGAGTGTAAAACGAAATGCCATGTGGTTGTGGTGTGAGCGCTACTTGCCACTTAAAAGTTGTATGAAGTAGGGAAAGGCATTTCAAGCAAAAATACTACACCCTCCCTGCACGCATCCAACTACCAACTACCAGGTGTCTCTGTAGCATTCCCATTGATAGCTCTGAGTATTAATCGCAGGGCTTCAGAAATGTCGCAAAATCAATTTCTATACCGTGGTTAATAGTCAGGAAATTACGGTATGATGATGATTTTAGAGATTTACATTGGTAATGCCGAATACAAGATACATTATTATGGATTAATCAAGCTTCAAAATACCACTTTTAAGAAATGCCTTTACAACAGAGTCTGTGGCAAATCTCTGTTTATAGGACATCAACACTCAGTGTTATGAAATTTGAAACGTAGGAATTTCTATTTTGACATCCTGACATACCCTAGACTTTGGTAGGTAAGATAGGCTATGATATTACTGCATTGGTAAGTGTTGGTTAATTGCCCAGCCCTAATCAGAACCCTGCCCTACAGTGTGTGCTTACGCTTGTTCCGTGTGCGGAAACATGACTCTCTGACTCCTCTGTGTCCAGCCCCCTCCTACTATCCTGGACAGCCTGTGTACACCCCCTCACAACCCATAATAGTGCCTACACCACAGCAACCTCCACCTGCCAAGAGGGAGAAGAAAACAGTGAGTATCTGAGTCACTCTACTAAAGACCTCTTTAGCGCTCTCACTAGGGGTTTGTTGGGAAGGAGGTCTTTACATTAGTGTTGGATATGAGCCGCTCGAAATGATGAGCTTCAGTCAAATGCTCTTGAATGCCAAAGTAAGCGGTCATAAAGATTGCATAATGAATACAGTGGGAGGGTCTCTTGTAGTTCCCGGTGCTTTAGTGATGGGCTCTGTCTCTCTCGACATTATTGTCCTCCAAGATCCGTATCCGAGATCCCAACCAGGGCGGCAAGGACATCACGGAGGAAATCATGTCCGGGGTCGGTGGGAGCCGTAACCCGACCCCACCTGTCGGAAGACCCTCCTCCACCCCCACACCTCCACAGGTAAGAGTGCTGTGGCAGAATCCAGCCATCTCTTCGGCACCATCTCTGGTCACCCATCACAACCTCCCTTGTCCATCTCCTATGAGGCTGTAAATCTCCCACTACATGATCTTTAGCTGGTAGTGCACACTCCTGAAAGCTGCACTTTGCTATGATCAGGCATTCGATGGCCATCAGCCGCAATGACCAATGAAGCCTCTGTTTGTCAGGGTACAAATGGCTAGGTTTAAAATCTTTAAAAAGTAAATCAGACTTCGTATTTGAAAATATAGCTTTAAAATGTGATAAAACTCGCTCTCCCACCATACCTCTTTCCTTCACATATATCAGTGTAGGAATCCCACTGTAACAAAACAGACAGGGCTGCATAGCTGTTTTGGCTGAACACAATGTTCCTATTGGCTGCCTGTTGGCTCCATGTGAGCCTCTGCTCCCTCCATGCGTGCCCCATGGCATATCTCCTGTGCCACGGCTAGCACAACCAATGGCCTGGCCTCTGTGCCTTGGTGGTTCCTATTCGCATGTTGTGTGATGACCCTCTCCAGTTTAGTGGTGTTGTGGTTGCCAACACAGGGTGCTACAAAGAACTAGGCCAGTCTGCTGCACTTCACTCTGACCAACATTTGATCAGGACATTCATTGCGGTTTAAACGGTAAAACTTTTCTAGTTGTTTTTCCCTGAGTCTGTGCGCTCATGTTCTGTTCAGTGCTGTTGAAGGAGTGAAGGCAGTAACTGAAGCCGAATGAAAAGGGCTAGATGAGCTGTGCTTGTCCACTGATGTTCTAGATCTTTAATGTCCGTGTCATCCTTACTCTCCCCCCACGTGTTCCCTCCACAAGAGAGCCGGTTCCAACTGGCTCAGCAAGGCCCTGTTCTCACGCTCGCTGGGCTCTGTGAAGGGAACACCCACTACTGTGTTGTGACTCTTTGCTCCTTGTCTTCTCTCTCTCCCTTGATGTTAACAGTGTTCGTCTCTCCTCTCTTTCCCCATTTCTGTTGTCCACTCTGCCTAACCTCCCCACCCCACCCCACCCCACCCCACCCCCTCCACACATCCCCCTGCCTCCTCTTGTCTGCTGCTTCTGACCTTCTGTGTGTGTGTGTACGCCACCACTGCCTGTCTGCCTCTCTTCCTCCCTCCCTCCCTCCCCCCCTCCCTATCTCCTGATCTATATTCTCCCTTTTTTGCTTTCTCTCTCTCTCTCTCTCTTTCTTTCTTTCTTTCTTTCTTTCTTACTTTCTTTCTTTCTTCTGTCTTGCCTGATCTGCCTTCACACTGTCTTTGTTCTATCTCTCTTTCTTTCCCTCTCTCTTCCTCCTCATTTCTTTCTCTATGATTCCTGTTATTCCCCCCCCTCTCTTTCTCTCTCTTCCTCTCTTTCTCTCCTGCTCTCTGTCTCTCCTTCTGTAATTATGTTCTGTTCAAACCACTGGTCCAACTCCTCTCCACCCAAACAATCCCAACCCTCACCTCCACCCCTGCTGCTTTCCGCTCTGCCCCGTCCGTCCGTCTGCGCCTATGTGTTTGTCTATGTCTGTGTGTGTGTGTGTGTGTGTGTGTGTGTGTGTGTGTGTGTGTGTGTGTGTGTGTGTGTGTGTGTGTGTGTGTGTGCGCTGTCCATGTCTGTGCGCTCTCTGTCTCTCCGTGTTGCTAGTTTTTATGTCCACACCCTCATTATCCTCACATTTTCTACCTCAAATCCCAGCAGCTGGGCAGCCAGGTTTCGGATCACGGACCCGTCATGTATAACGTGGACACTCCCGCTCCCGCTCCTGCCATCGCACTCAGCCACGCTCCCCCCGTTGACTTGAAACCAGGTCAGGCCTCTTCCACCACCGGCATGGTGTCAGCTCCCACGCCTCCACACACACACACACACACACACACACACACACACACACACACACACACACACACACACACACACACACACACGGCTGCTAGTCAACCATGGTGTTTTGAGTGTTGGGTGAATTTGGATGTCTGTTTTGATCTTTTTGTTTCTCCTCCAGCATTCACTCTTCACAGGGAGTTTTTCCTTTAAAGTGATAAAGTTCTTTAATGCAGCCAGGGCTTGATGCAAATTGATAAACAAGAGATATTCTAGTCTAGATAATTCTAATTTTCGTTGTGTTTTACTGTTTACCTGTTTGTTTGATACTCACTCCTTGATATCTTCATCTCTGCATGTCTGGTATTGTCCTGTGATCTCCAGATGACAAGCCAAAATTGGAGCCCGCAGTGCTCAAGTCTTCATCCCCAGGGCTGCGGCAACCAGACCCTCCATCAGAGCAAAGGGACGTCAGAGGCCCTCTCCCACCCCACGAACCCTCCTCTTCCTCCTCCTCCACCGCCACCACCTCCCCCTCCACTTCCGTGTCTGCCCCCTCCTCCTCCCCCTCTTCATCTGAGAAACCTGAGCTTCCCGCCAGTAGCCCGGAGGTGGCCCCTTCCTCCTCCTCCTCCTCCTCCTCCTCCTCCTCCTCCTCCTCCTCCTCCTCGATAGCCCCAGCTTCAGGCCCGGGTCCTACTCTTGTCATTAAACCAGAGCCCACAGCTCAGACCCCCCCTGAGCCTGCTTCCTGCTCTGAGGAGCCCAGACCTGCCCCATTGGCCCTGAGCTTGAACCTCCAGAGAACCTCTCAGCCCGAGGGTGGCCCCCACCCCACTGACCTGGCCCCCATCAGTCCCGCGGTGTCCCCTTCTCCTTGCCCAGTCCTCAAGGCTGTTAATGGACTTGCTGATGCAGACACTTCTGCTGCCCCCATGGCCACTACCACCACCACAAGCACCATCGCTGCTGCTGCTGCTGCTCCTTCTGCACCCTCTCTGTGCAACAGCTCCAGCCCCCAGCCCTCCGAGGCTCCCCAGCTGCCTGCCCTTGGCCGGGCTAGCCCAGCTCAACTGGCCCCGGAGCCCGAGTCGAGTCTCAGCACCCAGGGCCCCAAGGAGCCCGACACCACGCCGGTGCCCAAGGAGAGCCCTGAGGCTGCTGCAGAGCCTGCTGCTCCTATGGTTCCTACTCCACCCATCTCCTCCACAAACACTTCCACCATCGCTGCTGCTGCTGCTGCTGTCGTCGCTGCTGCTGCTCCTGTTGCTGCTCCTGTTGCCGCTCCTGTTGCCGCTCCTGTTGCCGCTCCCCCCGGCCTGCAGCCCCCACCGGGCCTGCCCATCCCACAGGCAGTAGCCCAGGCCAAGAGGCCCACAGAGGTCACGGAGGCTCCCAAGGCTGGGAGAGAAGCAGTGGTCACACCGGAAGACAAGGCCGAAGCTCAGCTACAGATGTCGAGAAAAAGCTCAAATCAAGGTGAGGGGACAATCCTGTTTCATGTACACTTCATGTGCACACTAGGACTAAATCTGTTCAGTTATTATTGGCTAGCATTATTCGCTACCAATTGGATACTTCTTCAAAGAGGAAGCAATATCCAGTGACTGTCTTTTTGCAGAGCTTAATTCATATGAGTTTCATAGATCACGTGAGTTCTTGTTAACATCATTGGTTTAATGTGCCTCCACAGCTACACCTAGTGCACCAAAGACCTGGACGAAGCCAAAAGAGGAGCTTTCTGCAGGACCTGTCTGTGCGGACAGAGAGGTGAGATGAGTGCCTCTTCTTGAACTACTTTAAACAGGCCTGCTTTCTCAATTACAATCAGTTCATAACTCCACATTATTAAAGGGAAACTTCTGGATTTTCTAACCTGGGCCCTATTTTTTCGATCTCTTTGTGTCTAAATTAATAAGTCCTTTTAATAAGGACAATTAACAATTGAAATCGGTCCAGTATTGAGTTGGAAGTCTATAACTGGCAACCGCAAAATGGCTATACAATGTAGTCCCATGGGACAAGCATCTGCGTTGTTTTCGCCACTGACAAGCTCATAATGTTATTATAAGTGTCTGACAACATGGAAAAGATCCCTGCAGAGATAGACGTGTGTCTGTTTACCTCAATAACTGTAAAGAAATGACTGTAGAAACAGTTTCTGTTTTTGTAGAAAATAAGAAAATACAATGTGTGTGTATCTGTCTTTGTTTGGTTGCTCCTTCCCTAAAAGATTAGTGCCTAACAATTCTAAACAAAATGAATGCAACAAACGTGTGTGTGTGTGTGTGTGTCTGTTTCCTGCAGGAGGAAGCACTGGAGGAAGCGCAGGAGGGTGCATCTGCCGAGGTCGTGGAGAAGGCCAGCCCCAGCCCACCTCCCGTGGAGGTAAATGCTGAGGCTGAGAAGAAGGAGAAGGAGCAGCCGGTGGCCTCATCGTCTCCGTCTCCATCTCCATCTCCATCTCCATCAGCAGCGGCAGTGGTGGTGGAGGAGAACGGCGAGCAAGAGCCGGAGCCGTTGAGAAACGGAGCCGAGCACACGTCCGAGACGGACAGCAGCAACAGCGGCCTCACGCCAGGCCCCGGGGACGACTCCGCTGACCCTCTCGCACGTGAGTGGCCACCTCCTCAGCCCGACGGCCCACGCTCCTGTTTCTCCTCACAACAACGTTCTCTGAAGAGCTCATGGGGTTCCACTGTGGTGGTGATTCTTGTCAAGTTTACTTTTTGAATCAGCTTGGCTCACACCACCACACACCCTAGTTTCTCCAAAGGGTTCATTATTGCCTCCCTGAATGTGTAGTCTTATGGGCCGGGCAGTCAGAATGGATTTGATCCACCAAGCATTAGAGGCTGTGGTACTACAACTCAATTTTGACAAACCACACTACTGGGCACTGGATTCCACCAACTCAATTATAGATCTAGACTTGGATAAAACCTCAATTACACCCGTATTTTTTTGCCGTGTCAAGATGGAAAAATCCGAAGTGTGTGCTTGTTTATCTCTCACCAGGGCCTCAGACAAAAGCAGTGTTCTTGCACACTAAAGCGCAGCTTAAACAGCATCCACGCAATAAAAAACTATGAATAATTTGAGTGAACTCGAGTGTTTACCCAAAAGCATCAGTACATCTGTTACCATTCTGACAGGAGTCTTAATTCTGAATTGCAGAGCCAGTTGAAGAGGACAAGAAGAAGCAGTATAACCGGGACTTCCTGCTGGGCTTCCAGTTCATGCCCGCCTGCGTGCAGAAACCAGAGGGCCTGCCGCCCATCTCTGACGTGGTTCTGGACAAGGTTTGAAGAAGATGCCACAAACTGTTATATTAGTGCATCCTTCAGAGCTCCGTCACTTTCACTTTTTTCTCACTCTTTCGTTTACACACACACATATATGCTTTCATTCACACAAACATACACACACATACACACGGATATGCTGGGTGTTAACAACATGGCGCCTTATGCCACCAATGCAACTGCTAATCATGACATCATGTTCAGACCAGAAGGATCTTGCATACATTACAGTCAAGCATACTGGATTGCACAAACCAGAACCAAGCCAATGTGCGAACCAATAGTCTATCTTCTCAGTATTGTATAATGATGTGCACTGATGCTAGGATGATAGTGTCATGGTGAATCACATCACCGGTTTTGAACGTGACGGAACATCAGATGGTGCTATGACCAAATCATTGTTAACTGATGGGTCAGAGCCATCATGGCCGCCTGACTGACTCGTGTTCCAACCCCCAGGTTAACCAGAACAAGGTGCCACAGCGACAGGAACAGCGGCAGGATCAGCGGGTCATCTCACGAGGGCCAGATTTCACCCCAGCCTTCGCTGACTTCAGCAGGCAGACACCAGGAAGCAGAGGAGCACCGGTGGGTTACAGACACAAGACACACACACACGAACACACACACACACATACACTTATGTCAACATACATATATACACACTCACACACACACTTACGTAGACACACACACACACACATACACACACACACACACACACACACGCACATGCACATACACACACTTACTTACATGCTCACACACACTTTACATGGTAACACACACAGTCACACTTACACTTACATTCTTGTTCATATACAAGTGCACATCCACATCCTCCACATTCACACTCTTACTAAACATAATGTTATTATTTACAAAATGAGAAAATCCTGTTTTTGTGTGAATGTGTGTTTATTTCTCTCATCTGCATGTCTGTGCTTGTGTGTTCCCCCCTCAGATGCTGAATGTGGGTGGCCAACGGCGGCCCCCGCCACGTAAGATCATCATGAACGTGTCGGTGGACGAGGTGCAGCTGAAGAAGTCCGAGAACGCCTGGAAGCCCGGCCTGAAGAGGGAGGTGACTGGAGGAGGCGCTGTGGAGGACCCTGACATGACCAAAACACAGGTGAGAGTCAGGGGACAGGTGAGACACCCAACAGTCACCTCTACTAGGGTGACCCCCCGCAGAGAGAGGGTGAGAGATTGAGCTCAAGGGAGGCGAGATGTCTCAATTGGGCAGATGGAACATAATCATACGATAACAGGGAAATGTATTGCACTTCAGGATCACTAAGTGCCCACTAGTTATGGTTTGATTACTGGATCAAGGACAATGAAGCGGGCAGACTTGAACCCAGGAACTGTTTAAAAACCTGTTGACATCTATACTTCCTGAGTCTGCCTCTGTCCGTACTCAACCACAAAGGGCAGGGCCTACACATTTGTGGTGCTTCGTTCAGATTGACCAACCATTGCTGGTGGTTCAGAAAGTATTCTTCCCTGGCATTCTATATAGTATGAATGAGGATGAGAGCATCTTGATGGACCTTCCGATCTCTGTGTTCTTCAGGACCTCTTCCGTAAGGTGCGCAGCATCCTGAACAAGCTGACGCCGCAGATGTTCAACCAGCTGATGAAGCAGGTGACGGAGCTCACCATCGACACAGAGGAGCGTCTCAAGGGCGTCATCGACCTCGTCTTCGAGAAGGCCATCGATGAGCCCAGCTTCTCAGTTGCCTACGGCAACATGTGCCGCTGCCTCGCCACAGTAAGCCAAAGACCAGTCCTTTTTTTTGTCCATTCCAGTAGTGTTGTGTGATTTATATTGTATTGTATAGGAATCACTTACATTATTTGTTATCCCCTACTCCTAAGTACAGAAATGACCTTATTTCATGAAATGTCTTTCACATTTCATCATGGGTTCAGGTTGATCTAAATGAAACTTTACTTTTAGTGAAATCCAACAGAAAGGGCATGTTGGATTGAATTAGGAATAAGAATGCCTGAATGATCTATTTCCTGTAAATACCCTAACATGTGTTGATGTGTTATTAAAACACCACCTCTTCTTCCCCAGCTGAAAGTGCCAATGGCAGACAAGCCTAACGGCACAGTGAACTTCCGCAAGCTGCTGCTGAACCGCTGTCAGAAGGAGTTTGAGCAGGGCAAAGTGGACGACGACGCCTTCGAGAAGAAGCAGAAAGAGCTGGAATCTGCTGCCTCGGTAACGACCTTTCACTCCTCCTCACTCAGAGCTAGATGCAAAACTAACTCATCATGTTAATGACCTGTCTGGAATTGGATAGGTGGTCAGGTGGGCACTTTGATATGAAAGGTGCCATCTGCCTGCACATGCAGTCCCTCCACAAATGTGTTTAATCCAAAGCCACTCCCAGTGAAGTGGTGTTTGGTGTTTTGTCTGTCCGTGCTACAGCAGCTACGGCTACAGTGCTGTGGGAGACTCAGGTGTCTGATGGTAGTGAGCTGATGGCCAGCATCAGGTGTTGCTCTCATAGCTCTCTCTGCCACCATCCCTTCCTCTTAACTCCTCTCCCCCTACACAGAGCTGACACATATGGGCTGCTCTTAACTCCTCTCCCCCTACACAGAGCTGACACACATGGGCTCCTCTTAACTCCTCTCCCCCTACACAGAGCTGACACACATGGGCTCCTCTTAACTCCTCTCCCCCTACACAGAGCTGACACACATGGGCTCCCAAAAAAGGAGCTTCTGGGTTCATTGCATTGCTGGGTTTGTGTGACATATCTTTTAATGACAAAAAATCTCCTCATGGCCTAAAAATGGCTTGGATGTAGCACTACACCTTCTCCTCATTAAGCATTCACGGATCTATAAATATGCAAATTAGCCTGCCTTTATCTTTCTGCCTTCGGCTTGACTGTGTTATCAAACGGCTAATAATGCGTCGCTAATGCTAGATAAACTTTGGTCCCAATCACCAGACTTGGCTAGATTGAAATGATAAACATCGAGATGTGCCCTTAGGTTTGTTACGTATGAAACTCAAGCTGTCTGTTTCTGTGTCGTTGAAACTGTCATTGGTACACTGCAGGTCCAAGGTGGAAATACTCAATTCACAAGTTCATTTTTGGTTCATGTTATAATCATTTTGTCCGTAGTCTGAGCGGTCACTCTTTGTGTAACACCGACTTGATTAAATATAATTGTTAGATCGGTGAACATCATCTGTAGGTAGAGGATATGTATTTCCTATGGGATCCGTATTGAAACTGGGTGGGTGGGTACTTTACTCCGTTTGACTGGCTAATACCAGGACCTTTACTTTTTCATTGAGAAATTGTGTCGATCGCCTGACTTTTAAACTATCGTTTAAAAAAAATATATATATATTTCTGCGAAGTTATACGGCTCAATACTCAACTGACTTGTTAACCAAACTTTTACGAAGTCATACGACTAAACACACAAGTGATTGGCTGTTCAGGCCATGGGAAATACGTATCCTCTACCTACATCATCTATTGATTCTGAAAGTTCCCAGTCTGTTTGTGTGAAGTACCAACCCTTTGATGTAAAGAATCAGCCCTCTCTGTATTGTGAGTGTCAGTCCTGCCCTCTCCAACTGTGTCCTGTCCTGCTGTAGGCCAGCGAGCGGGATCACCTGCAGGCCGAGCTGGAGGAGGCCAAGGACAAGGCGCGCCGACGCTCCATCGGCAACATCAGGTTCATCGGCGAGCTCTTCAAGCTGAAGATGCTGACCGAAGCCATCATGCACGACTGCGTGGTCAAGCTGCTCAAGAACCACGACGAGGAGAGTCTGGAGTGCCTCTGCCGCCTGCTCACCACCATCGGCAAGGACCTGGACTTTGAGAAGGCCAAGGTGAGGGGCAGGCCTGTGTTGGCCTACCACTTTGCCTTGTTTGCGTACTTTAGTCACAGGTCTATGGGTTTACAAGTTGTTGTTTTTCATCCCATCACGTCCATTGTGTCTGTCTTTCTTTGCTAGGGTCAGAGAACAAGAGGGACACAGGTGGAGGTATATGTATGTTTATGCAACTTGTGTCTCTCCATTGAGGGTTTGAAGTTGCCTCATTTTCTCATTGTATCAGTCAGTTGTTGTCCGAGATGTTGGCCCCTCATTGGCACCTCTTTGCTGTGTTGTTGTGCTTTTTCCCCCCAAACCAAATGACCTCTGAGGCAGTGTCAGATAGATAAAAAGTGCACAAGATGGTCTGAGCCAGAAAAGTTTATTTATTTATTTATTTATTTTTGTCCCTGTGGTGTGAGGTGGGCTGTGGTGTTGACTTAGCTCCTCTAATCTGTCAGTATTTGAGAGGCTGCTGAAGTGAAAAGGCTTCCCTGGACGGGGGTGGGGGGCAGGATTGGGCTGTGAATCCAGCAGAGAAAGATGATGTAGACGTATGATTCAGGAGAGATGGGCAATGTAGTCCATGTGGAGTCCCAGCCCTATGGGGTACTGATGGGAAATTATGTCTTTATTTGGAGATAAGAGGAAAGTACTTCATTAATTCCAAGTGGGGTGTTAGGGTCTGGTTGTGGATTGATTAAAAGATCAGTAGAAAGTTCCGCCAAGGAGCCTAGTAATTAAGCTCTTTATCCACAGATGCATCGGTGCCTTACCTGTATATCGTTAAACTGCTCCAGACCGGCTGCCTGTTTGGGCTTCCCTGCAGTGTAGCACTCCTGACAGGCCAGCATGGCTGTCTGTCCTGTATTCCCTAGTCTCCCTGCCTGCCTCCCTCCCTGCCTGGCTGCCTGAGCACCAGTCTCTCTCCCTCTAACGCCTCCTGTCTGCTGTCTGTCGCTCCCGCTGCCATTGGGCAGAGCAGAGCCAAGGTCCACTGATTGCATGAGGAAGGGAGGGTGTTGCCTCTCTCCCCCCCCCCCCCCCCCCCCCCCCGCTGGCCATATGGGACTCTCTTTTCACAGATCATTTGTGCCAGCGTTGCTCGCTGACTGTGGCTGAGTCACGGTTTGCTTTTGGGGACAGAGAATGCAGTAGGCTGCTGATGTTGCATACCTACTGAGGGAGACGTCTCACGGAGCGCCCCGGCACTGATCTCACTGTTAGACAGCTGGGAGAGTTTGCAAAGGTCCAACAGATACGGTTGTTTTGCTAAATCATTGTCTTCCCTCTACACTTTCCCTCTCTCTCTCTCTCCCTCCCTCCCTCCCCCTTTCTCAATCGACCATCATGTCCCTGCATCTGGACTTCCCTCACAGCCCCGGATGGATCAGTATTTTAACCAGATGGAGAAGATTGTCAAAGAGCGGAAGACATCTTCCCGCATACGCTTTATGCTGCAGGATATCATCGATCTGAGACTGGTGAGTGTGTGTGTGTGAGTGTGTGTGTGTGAGTGTGTGTGTGTGTGTGTGTGTGTGTAAGGCCCGTCTTATTCAACCATGTGCACGTGACAAGCAGGCAAAGTATGATTCTGCATTTTTCCTCATCTACTTCTAAAATGTTAGTCTTGGCCATTTAAAAAGAACCCCCTCGCTGTCTCTCTCTCTGCTACCCAGCACAACTGGGTGTCACGCCGAGCCGACCAGGGCCCCAAGACCATTGAGCAGATCCACAAGGATGCCAAGATCGAGGAGCAGGAGGAGCAGAGGAAGGTCCAGCAGCAGCTCCTGTCGAAGGACAGCAATAAGAGAAGACCAGGTCAGGCGGGCCCCAGGCCTAATCCTCTTTACGGCTTAGACTAGTCCTCTGTTTCTCCTTCCCCCCAGAGCCTGAGCTGGACCTGCACCTATTGCGGTTTCACCCCCCACTGAGCCCAGGCACTTGATCAGAAATGGACCACTGCTATCATTCTAATCGTTTACCGACTGAACGTCATTTGTCGAGATTATTTAGGTGTAACAATAATTGAGCATTGATGTATTTTAAACTGCGAAATCTTCATGATTATTTATTTTGACCTCCACTGTATTCCCCCTTTAGTACCTCTTCTCTTTCATGCTGTTAGCCTCCCTCCCTCTCACACGTGTCTTTTTGTTCTCTCTCTCTTATCATCTCTCTCCATCTCTCCATCTCTCCATCTCTCCAGTGGTGCAAAGAGAAGTGGTGCAAAGAGAAGAGACCTGGAACACTGTGCCCATGACTAAGAACAGCAGGACAATAGACCCCAGCAAGATCCCCAAAATCTCTAAGGTAGATAAGAGGCGCCTGTCATTTAGTACACCACCCGGGACGTGCTCAGTCCTTCAGCACACAGGATGTTCAGAGGGAGCGCTCTAGGAGTGCTGCAGGGCAGCACCATATATATTTATTTCTCCTGATGTAAAGTGGGAGAGAAGTACTAAAACATCTCGAGGACAGTCATTCACCTCTCAGGCTGCAGCTTTTGATGTAATTGGACAGCTCCCTATGCTGATGCACCAGTGTGTGTCTGTGTGTGTGTGTGTGTAGCAGGTGCTCTCAATGCCAAGTGCTCCCATCTGAAACTCATAAGAACAGATAGTTTGTACAACAGCGCCATCTGCTGAAAGTTGTGGTATTTGTGGTTGCAGTGCAACATCTGCTCCTGCTGGGTTTTTTTTTCATTCAAGTTATTTTGTGTCTGTTTTTTTTTTCTGTGTGTACAAGTTTTGATGTTTGTGTGTGTGTGCGTGTGTGTGTTTTCCCTGCGTCTGCATATTTGTGTGTGTGTGTGTGTGTGTGTGTGTGTGTGTGTGTTCGGTGCGTGCACATCTCCAGCCTACCCTAGATGATAAGATCCAGCTGGGTCCCCGGGCAGGAGCCCTGAACTGGATGAAGGGCAGCAGTGGGGGAGCTGGAGCCAAGGCCAGCGAGTCGGGTAAGGAGGTGCCCAGCGCCTGTCTGCAAAGGGCTGGCTGAGGTCTTAAGCAGCCTCTCTCAGGCCTGCGCTTGCTAGAGCAGGGGCCGAGTGGAAGTGTGCTGTAGGGTGCTCACACAGGAGCGTGGCTGAAGATGGGTGCCTGGACCCCTCAATTTGATTAAGTGTTTACTCACATGCTTGCTGTCACCACAGAGTCAGAGTACTAAGTCTGACTCTGGGTGTAACACTGATTGTAGCTACCAAAAATGCCGGTGGAAATAGTTGGAAGTAGTTGATGTTTCTCTCTTGTCTTATGTTACATATTCTTAGAGGTTGGTGTGCTGATCTCTCTCTCTCTCTCTCACACACACATGTACACATATTGATATGCGTATTGTCGTATTGTTCTCTCCTCAGACGTGTCCAGGACCAGTGCCAGTAGTCTGAACCGCTACTCCGCCCTGCAGTCCTCCAGCTCTCAGGCCCCCAGCAGCACCTCCCCCCCCACGGAGGTGGACTCCAGGAGGAGCCTCAGCAGGTACTGCACCTTATTCAGACATGCACCAGGAGCACGCGTGTGTGCAGAACATTCAGCCTCATGTGTACATTGATGGCTGCTCTTCCATTCTCTTCAGTGACATTGGATGTGTTTAGCAGCTAGTAGTAAAGATGGGTCCAAAATCAGATCTGTATCGGACTTATAACGCATTTCAAATGCACAATAAAACTGCACTGCATGAAGTTTTGATTAAGAGCATCAGAGGACTTGTATGGGCTTATATCAGAATGACTGACACATGAACCTTAATGTTTTGTAACCTTCTGTGCCTCTTGCGGTTTACACAGAGTCAGGTACACAGATTGCATGAGTTTTGAATGGTGTGTCCCTGTGTGTGATGTTGTGATGTTCCCAAACAGCCGCGGCAGCTCTGGGCGAGAGCGCAACGACAAGCCGGCGAGCTCGGCCCCATCCCGTCCTGGGTCCCTCTCTCTGGGTGGCAGCGGGGGCAGTAAGGAGGCCTCAGACGAGCTGTCACAGGAGGACCCCCGCAGGGAGGCCTCCGACTCACCCAAACTTCAGGGCGGCGACAAGGCCAAGTCTGACCGCAGTCGCTCCAGGGACTCAGGTGAGGGCTTTAGCTGCTGATGGCTGGAGCACTGGACCAAGGTTAGGCATATATGGTCTGTGTTTGGTCTTAGTTGGAATCAGCAGTGTTGGAACCCAAGTCTCTAGTACTGAGAGAGGGAAAGATGAAGGTTGACGGGGTAGTTATTGTATTGTACACTTACATTGCCTGATTTTATGCCATTTAAATGTTTTTTACGGTCTTGTTGGGTTTCTACTGATGGTGTGCCCTTTCTCCTCCAGTAAAAGTTGAAACCCCAGCCAGCCTCTCTCCTGACAAGCCTGCCCTGTCAGAGGAGGAGATGGAGAGGAGGTGCAAAGCCATCATTGATGAGTTTCTGCACATCAATGATTCTAAGGTACGAAGCCACTGGGTTGTCTGATGTACTCATCTGGACCAAGTGGTTCACTTGACAGGTTGAAACTCTGTTTTTCAAGAGGGTGTGCCTCTTGAAAGGAATAGATCAGCTTTTGTTTGATTTTGTGTGTATGAATGCGTATGCCTGTATGGGTCCTTCTGCTTGTATGTGTTTGATTGTGCACTGATTGTGTGTGTGTGTGTGTGTGTGCAATTCTGAATCTCTGTGTGTATGTGTGAGTGATTTTTAATATGTCTCACTGTGAGTATGCGTGTATGTGCATACCTGTCTGATAATCCACGCCTCTGATGTTGTGTGTGTTGTGTGTTTTCTGGCAGGAGGCGGTGCAGTGTGTGGAGGAGATGGAGCAGGCGTCCGTGCTGCACGTGTTTGTGCGGGTGGGGGTGGAGTCGACGCTGGAGCGCAGCCAGCTCACCCGAGACCACATGGGTCAGCTCTTCCACCAGCTGGTGCAGGCTGGGACCCTCTCCAAACCTCAGTTCTTTAAAGGGTGAGGCCCTGTGCACACTCACTGCACCAGAGCCCCCCCACACACCCCCACACCCACACACTACCACTCCAGCAGGACCGGGAGGCTCAACCATTCACTTCAACATGACGCATGTTGTGTAGATATTGTGTGGTGTGCTTTCTATTTGTATTGAGATGCATGCTTGGTGGTAGGAACATTGAAGCTATTATTATTACTATAAATAATAACATTAATAATATTAATATTTGTTACATAGTTGTTGTTACATTTGCTTGCTGCTAGGCTACACAATACTGTGCATTGTCAATGAGCAGCCTGAGCTGCTCTCCAGTGTGGACTAGCTAATGTTGGGTGGAGCACAGATGCTCATTAGAGCGTTCCAGAAAAGTAATTTTATCCCTTGACGGTCTGGATGAGAGGAGCTGAGGCTCTATCCTTTCTCTTGTACTCGGGGCATCTGTGTGCTGTGCCTGAGCTTGTGTAGTGAGAGTGTGTGTGCCGTGCCTACTTGTCCCGTAAACAGAAAATAAGAGTGTGGATTTGTGTCAGAAAAAAAGTCTGTGTGTTTGGTAAACAGAGAATGTGCACATGTTTGTACTAGTGTGTGTGTGTGTGTGTGTGTGTGTGTGTGTGTGTGTGTTTGTTTTTCCTGTCATGTCCTGTGGATCAACTCTGTTTCCCTTTTCCCCCGAACCTGTTTCTGCAGGTTCTCTGACACCCTGGAGCTAGCAGATGATATGGCCATTGACATTCCCCATATATGGCTGTATCTGGCGGAGCTGGTCAACCCCATGTTCCGAGAAGGAGGAATCTCTATGAGAGAATTATTTAGGTGAGCACCCGGAGCACACTCCATGCACCGTGTCCCTTGGCTATTTTTAGACTGAAACAAGTCTGTGAAGGTACACTTCAGATGAGTGAAAAGGAGACCGTGTTGTCGTCCTCCCTAAAATGATTTTGTCTGTTTTCTTTTTCTGTTTTATTCCCAGTGAATTTAGCAAACCTTTACTCCCTGTGGGAAGAGCTGGGATATTATTTTCTGAAATATTGCACCTTCTATGCAAACAAATGGTAAGAAATAGAATTCACAGTCACATCCATAACACGTATGCCCTTTACTTACTTCTATTAAATACTTCTATAAACTCTATATAACATAGGGTTTCATACTTGTGTCATGAGTACATTGACAAATGAGGTTGAGATGTGATGCGTGGCTAGATCCATATGATGGTGGCACCTTCCACCTGTCTGCCACATGTTCCTGGTCTGACCTGCGCTGGCCATTTCTCTCCTGCAGAGCCATAGGAAAGTGGGGGCCTTATGGAGGGAATCAGGACTGAGTTGGGCAGATTTCCTACCGGAGGGCTCCGATGAGCAAAGCTTTATTGCTGAGCAGGTGAGAAACACCCACTTTCTGTGTGTGTGTGTGAGTGTGTGTGTACGGCTGTCTGTGTGCGTGATTGTTGAGTGCGTGTGTATGTATTTGTCACATGTGTACTGAGTATCTAAGTACATACTGGAGTATCTGTGAACGTGCTTTATCTTGGCCTCTCACCAGAAACTAGAGTTTACCCTATCGGAGAGCTTGAGCCTCACCGAAGCCCCTTCGAAGAAAACACTTTCGCCTGAGGAGCTGAACAAACAACTTGAAAAACTACTCCTAGAGGACATGGCCGGCGATGAACAAATCTTCGACTGGGTAGAGGTATGGCTATATAACACAGTTCTTTTCACTCCCACCCGAAGCTTCAGATGAAGAAGGTATAGCGATTTAAAACTCAATATCTGGCTTAATAAAATACATTATATTTTGATTACGCACAGTGATCACACTTTATACTAAGTGTCCATATTACAATGTGTGCAAGTCAGCAATGGGTTCAGCTCATGTAAGCACTCCTGTTGTGCTTAACCTAATCCTAATTCCAAGTACGTGTTCATGTATCTGTATAAGCAGTATAGACCTACTTTAATACCATTTAATGACTTGGGTACATATTAGGTCCTTACAGTCTTAGGACAGTTCATGTAAAGTGGAGCCTATGTGTAAATTGGGCTTTTTCCAGCTGTTTACTCCTTTGCCTCGTTTCCCTACTCAGGCCAATCTGGATGAAGCTGAGATGAGCTCCCCCCCCTTCCTGAGAGCTTTAATGACTGCTGTGTTCAAGGCAGCAGTGAAATGTAAGTGCTACGCACTCCTGGCTCTAAGAAAGAGAGAGAGAGAGAGAGAGAGAAAGAAAGAAAGAAAGAAAGAAAGAAAGACAGAGACAGACAGACAGACAGAAAAAAACAAGAGCTCCAGGCTTTGTATGTCTGCCTGTCTCTCTCTTTCTCTTTTCCTCCCACTCACTCAATCTCACACACACACACACACACATGTACACTCATACACACAGTCACACGTTAACACTCACACATTCAAATACACAGCTGGTGTGTTCCTTAGTAACTGTCTGCTCAAAGAGGGGAACAAAGCAAGCCTGGGGCAGTGGGATTTGCTAAGGATGTTTCAAAGAGGAAGCGTTTGAAAACCTGTTCTGCATTCGTTTATGAAGCAGTGTGCCTTCATTGCTATGCTGTCTTGTTCTGTGTGCACATTAAGAGTTTCAATTTCCTGGAGAGTGCGTTAGGAATTATATGTATATTATATGTTGTTTTCATTGAGGTGTTGAAATGGTTAACCGATCGTTGTTTTTTCTGTAATCTTCTCTCCACCTCTCTAACTGTTCTTTCTCTCTCTCTCTATCCCTCCACCTCTCTCTCTCTCTCGCTCTCTCTCTCTCTCTCTCTCTCCGCCTCTCATGCCCAGGGGAAGCCTCCTCCTGTCGAGTGGACACAGCCATCATCCAGAAGAGGTTGCCTGTATTACTCAAGTACCTTAACTCGGACACAGAGCGCCAGTTGCAAGCACTTTATGCACTTCAAGCATTGATAGTTAAACTGGACCAGCCTCCAAGTGAGTCCCATCGCAGCTCTGCACATGGATAGATTAGTACGGCACGGTTAGAGAGCAACACACGCGTGCAAACCAGTCATATGGCTTTTAATGAGAGGCGCCATTTTAAAAAAGACGGACTAAATTGGACTGAAAATTGGACTGGAGCACACCTTTAAACAAGGACATGCCTCGGCTGCTGTAAAGCTCCTCCATATTAAACGACCTGACACAACTCTGAACATTTGGTAGCTGGAGGGCATTTTAAGGTCAAACGCCACTCCTTATTATTCCCTTTGACTAATACCAGAATGCAGCTTTACCTGCTCATTAATACAAGACTTTCTGTGTTACATTTTTTTTTTAAATATCAGAACTTACTTTTTGAATAAATGTATTTGGCAAGTAAACAAAGCATTTTGTGGGGCATGTGTTAAAGAAATCTACGCAATTAATTTGGAAGTAAAACACATTTGCCTATGACTCTTCACCCTAAATTGAATGCCTGGACGCTTGGGACCCTTTGTCCTGTATTGTTGTGCTGCTAGGGATCATGGTTGGACAACATGTTTGCCTCACATTTGTAACCAGAGCATTGCTCTGTTAAGCCTGCATGCAAGACACAGGGAAGGGTGTATTTCTTGCTCTGCTGATTTGGAAAAAGGCATACTTCTGCAAGTGCCACTCATATATTTAAGAGGGCTATGTCTTGGCAGGGCAAGGCTGGCACTAAGGCTTTGCATTACACCAGGGGATCTCAATCCTGCTTGTGTTGTACAATTCAAAGCGCATGTTCTCGCCCTGCTCTACCACACCTGACTAAACTGACTACATTCCTGAACACACCAGATGTAGCCAATTAAGGGCATTTGGATGACCACTGGAGCACAGTGACTGCGTTACAGTTGACAGTCACTGGGATTTGCTTCTGTTCCATATAACTGTCATTTTCTTCTAAGTCTGTGAGCAAAGACTGAGGGAATCCTGGGGCAGGTCACATGGTATGATGGGTTGTGCAATAAAGAAAGACTCGACCATTTATCAGTTGCTGGTATGTGTGTGTAAAGTGACTCAAAATCAGTTTCTTTTCTTTGTAAGATGTTACGTAAAAGAGCCATTATGTACACACAATGTGTCTTAATTTTGTGTTGGTTTTCAGTTCATTTATTTTTTTTACGTTATCAACCCTCTCTGTGTCCTTTCCTAGACTTGCTCCGGATGTTCTTTGACTGTTTGTATGACGAGGACGTGATCTCGGAGGACGCGTTCTACAAATGGGAGACGAGCAAAGACCCTGCTGAGCAGCTGGGCAAGGGCGTGGCCCTCAAGTCTGTCACCGCCTTCTTCACTTGGCTGCGCGAGGCTGAGGAGGAGTCAGAGGACAATTGACAAAGGGCTGTAGGACAAAAAAGGAAAAAAACAAACAAAAACAAAAAAAACAATAGGAAAAGAAAATGGACCTGTTTGCCAATTTAGTGCTAAAAGGACAATGGTCGCTGCAAAAGATAACTGCATTATCTAAAACAAAACAAAAAAAACGTAACAAAGCCACACATATGCATCGGCTGGCAGAGAGGAAGAGGATGATGGCGATGAAGGGTGAGAGGTTTATGGTACGGTTTTCCACTCCCGCAACGACGTGACTTAACTTTGTTGGAGCACTAAAAAAAAAAAGAAGAAAAAAAGAAAAAAAACATGTATTATTTATAGAACTATTTCAGTTAAAAAGTTTTAAATTTTCTTTCTTTTGTTACTTTTTAAGAAAAAAAAAGACTTTAATAATACGAAAAAACATGCTACAAAGGAAAAAAAACATCAGTTCAGACTCTTTAATTTATTTTTTTTAAGAACTGCAGATATGAAATGTATTTAACATTTGCAGGTGGTCAGAATGTGAAGGCGTTGGAGGATATAGAAATAATGAATTAAAATTATGTTAATAATATTAATGATTAATAATTATGGTAAAAGTTGTTCTAAACAGCCTCCCTAATTTACCAGTTGTTCGGTTGTGAACACGCGACGCCTCTGTGGCAAAGGAGGGGTACTAGGGAGGATTCATGGTTTAGCACGTCAAAAAGTTTAAGGTTATCGAGGGGATAACCACACAAATCCCTTCTGCTTTAGCTTGCTCTACGACACTTATAATCCGGCAGAGTGGCAGAACTATGCATTCAGGAGACTACAACAGGCCGTGAATCAACAACAAAACATTTGAATGAATGGAATTAAAAGAGCAAGCATCTTGTACAAAAACACTAAGAGATGATGCTGAACCTAAAGT
Source organism: Clupea harengus (assembly GCF_900700415.2). Classification (NCBI taxonomy): domain Eukaryota; kingdom Metazoa; phylum Chordata; class Actinopteri; order Clupeiformes; family Clupeidae; genus Clupea; species Clupea harengus. The sequence continues at coordinate 20,192,095 of NC_045155.1, read as the reverse complement.
GCTTGTAATTCTTCATACTGATAGAGCAAATCTAAAGCTTGTAAATAAATGAAAAAAAGAAATAAAAAACAAAACCAAGATCGTGTCTGTGGTCATTTGCCTTCAGAACATGACAATGATGTAACTGATGTAACTTTGCATTTTTAAGTGTTCAGAAATCTCACTCAAAATCTCAACTCAAACGGACTGAGGTTACTATTAGACAAAAACAGGGCATGGTCACTCTAAGACGATATTAACAGTGATGGTCCCTGGTTAATGTATTCTCCTTCAAAGCATACAAGTCATTCTGAGACGACACAACAGGTGTTGTATTTTTATGTAAACCTTTTATTCCTCATATACAAAATGAGACTTGTCACATAAATGTGCTTGATGACATTTTGGTGCTGCAGGCCAACTACTACTTGTATGTGTGAGATCAACATCAAACACAAGTACATACAACTGAACTATCAATGCCAACATAACACACCAACTCATTGGACTACTGTGGAGAAGAAAACACTGTTGAATCTGCTTCTGGAACGCTAACCTGGTAATCCTTTTCCAGCGTGTAAGTATCACTGTGTATCCTGGCAACAAGGAACAGCTAACAACACTATGTACATTTACTGGTCACAAGTCCAGTCTTCTAAACTGAACACTTGTGATGAGGTGAGAGGCCTTTTACATATACCTTTATAATCCCTGCAGAGTGATTGGCCCATAAACCTCTCTGGGGTTTATGGAATTGGCTGGTGAATGTGAGCTTAGGGTTGAGGAAATCTTTGGGATGCATTCAGATAAATATTAGGCACATCATGATAAGAGTAATTCTCCTTTAAAAAACATCTGCCACAACCACTTCACTTAAACACAGCTTGTATCACTGATTACGAAGAACAAGGCCAATTTTAAAACTCTTCGACTACCATTACAAATGGGACAAGCAATCAAAGTTAGTTATTGTTGGGATTCTAAAGGGTTCATCCCTTTACTTAAACATTATAATGTAATTCTGATACTTGTAGTTGATTTAAAAGGGACACTTTGGGGTGGTTGCAAGGCAAAGACCACTTAAACAGCATGTCAGTCATACTGGACTGAAAAACACAAGTAACTTTTTTTTCTTGAGTATGCTGCAGAGTTCACAGTTCCAGTTAAACCGAAATGACACCTATTCACATTTCAGATTTGTTTCCCCTTAAACTGGTTTGGCCCACCCTGTTGCCCCTACCAACATCATCAATGCAAAGGGCAAAACCACTTGGGCTCATAGTCCTGAAACAGTCCCCCCCCCTTACCCACCCATTCCCCTATTGACTTCAGTTAAAAACAGGACAAATCTCTTGGGGACAACAGTTCCATGGTGACCTGCGAATACAGTATTGATGTATTCACCTGTGGCTCATGTGTGGTAGTGTTCTTCACCATACAAAGCCCTTGGGGAGATGTTTCAACAGGCAATCAGTGCAGAGGCTTTGGACTCTTCCAGTTTGTTTTGAGTGCTTGTGTCATCTGAGGTCTTCCAAAGAGAGAACAAGAAAGAGAGAGAGAGAGAGGCTAGGAGTCTCTGAGCATGCTGATGCGGGCGAAGATCTTCAGTGCAGGCCCCAGCTTTATGTTCATGGTGCTCATGAGGTGGTCCTCCTTCAGCAGGAGCAAAGCCTGGCCGTCGATCTCCTGCGAGCGAAACTCGTCCGCTATCTCCTGGCAACCTGCAGGGAGGGAAATCAGGAAAAACAGGAATCAATGTAAGAATGCATAAAATACATCCATCCCACGTCAAAACATGTTTGTATATCATTATTTGTCATGGTATAAATTAGAGAAGGAAGTAAAAGCCAGTGCTAATAGTATAATACTCTTCACAACTATTAACTGTACTCCTAGACATAGGACCGCATTTCGTTGTACTCTGTGCAATGACAATAAATTCATCCATCCATCAGGGTCCCAGGGAGTTTGCAGCATTTTGTCCCAGGCAGCTAGTACTACTAGTGCGCACTGAGGAGGGTAATGCCACATGTGTTATTATCGCGAGCCCTGTTATGTTCCATGGCTAGCTAGCCATTCATCTGCGTGGCTCATAGATAACTGTGATCTGTCTTATTAGGTGATTATTGTTGGTGACACTTTTTACCGATTTCTGTCGGTTTGTCGATCTCCAAAGCGTGTTGAAGAAAATGTGCGATGATGACCCTCACTCAGGCCCAACCATCAGCCCCTATCTGTTTCCACCACTACCAATGGTGCCACTTTATTTTTAATTAGCCTTTGGTGCTTAATTAAAGTCTTTCATTAACCAATCTAGTATACTTATTCAAGCATACATATACAAGTACATGAGGTAATGGCTTCTACACACAGATAGGGCTAGGGTTATTAATGAGTAACAACCTGTATGATGTTGATAAGTATTTTGTATTAAAACTCTATTGTAAATGTGCTCAAATTTTATTTATGAACTACATGGGAAGAATGTAAATATTCTCAAAGTTGTGCTCTGCTGCACATGTGCCATGCGGCTGAAAATACCAACAGTGCCACACCCACCTTGCAAGGAGCAGATGAACTCGTAAACGTCCTCCACATTCCATTTGGCGGGGTCACTGGGCAGGAAGGGCTGGTTGAGGAGAGGGAGCTCGTGGTCGTGGTCGTGCCTCTCCCCGTGCTCTGAGCCCCGGTCATTAACGGGGGGCCTCTGGGCCCCTGAACTGGCGGCGGACAGAGGTGAGGGGGGCTCCTCATAGCTGGACATGTCCGAACACTGACTGGACTCCCCCTGACTGCCGCGACCCAGGTGTGGAGAAGAGCGAGCGCCGGCCATGTGCTGCTGGGTGTTGGGGGTTGACTGTCAACAGGAGCGCATGTTAGCATGTGTGCTAACTACAGTTGCATTACAATTATACCTCTGTGCTCACGAACAACTGCACTACAAGTATACCAGTGTGCTAACTTCAGTTTGGATGGACCTGTGATCTGAATGAATGCGAGTAGGTTAGGAAGGAGAGTCCGCTCACCAGTTTTTTGGCCTCAGGTGTTGTGTTGGAGGACCTTTGCTTTTTCAGTTTTTCCATTGTAGAATGACGATTTGGGAAAAGACCCATTCGCTTTGTACACCCAACATTATACCTAGAACAAGCACACAAAGATCTGACAAATTAACCAATTGCCCCATTAAGGTCCACAGCAGATGGAAATGTATTTTTTCTTGCAGGCCCCCGTAGTGCATTTCACCCAGATACTGTGCCAGAAACAAGCATTTACCTCTTCGCACAAACAGTTGAGCAAAACCTCTTGGACCGCTTGAAGTTATAAGCAAAGTCTACTTTGCCACACAGCTCACAGGAAAGGGTTGGCTCTTCGTCCGGGTTTTTTAACTCTGGAAAAAAAACATTCAAATGACAGCTGTGAGCGCTTCATCAGTACAGAGTGTGTGGCCTCGACAAAGACATTCTTGAGTCAAAATGCGTTTAACTATTTTTTTTAAATTAAAACCTGATCTTCAAGTCAATCAAGTGTCACAGTAACATCATTTACTAGTTTTCATTGACATCATCTTTGGCTGCGTCACTTTGACCATCTATTTTTTTTCCATGATATTGGCACTGTGCAAATCTCTGAAGCAATAAAACCAATGGAAGCCCATACCTTGTTGTGACAGATCCTCCATCTCAGAATCTGCGGTATTTACTGAATTTTCGTGTGCCGCTTTATCCGAGTCTGAATGGGTCTGTTGCTGCTGTTTCTGTTTCTTTAGATTCTCGATCAACAGTGATGCTCTCTCCACCTGAGGATAATTAGACCATGGTCACACACAACACACTAGCCACTTACAGCAATAAACAAGCACAGTGAATAACTTAATTTCAGGTGATGATACACTGTATAGTTATTGCACAGATGTGAAGACATCTCTGAAGTCTGAAGAACTTTTAATGTGAGCTCAGGAAAGTACAGTAAAGACACACTGGGTCGAAATGGCCACTAGAGGGAAGTATGTATCCTTTCAACCTGGAGATGCATAAGGTGATTGAGCAGATAAGCTATGATTTATTCTATTAGACTAACAGCTGATTGAAACATTGACTTGACTGTGGTTTAACAGAGGTTCATTTATGACATTTCATCTTAACTGTTCCCTAGAGATTGCAATTCATACGGACGTGGGTGGGGAGTGGAGCTATACAGTGGACTCACTGGGAAAGGCTCGGCTCCCTCCTGGATAACGAATCCTTCAATGACGTGCGTTAGGATCTGGGGCTTCACAATGGCCTGTGGTGGTTTATTCTCGCCATTTTGAGGAGTACTGCCGGTCACAGTGGGAGCATTGTTCCCATTGCCCGAGGTCATGGCTGGAGGTGAGCCCACACCTGGTTTCGCATTCACTCTCCCCTCTGCGACACCCGCGCCTGAGGACGAGACAGTAGCATCCATCAACTTATCAAAGGCAGTGAACTTCTGCTTTCATGCTACAACACTGTTTTATGACTAATGTGAGTGATAAGTGATAAGGCCATTCAAGAAAATGTAAATTCGTGAATCCATTCATGAAAACAAGCAGGTTCAACGTCGCGATAAATCTGGACTGTCACTCAACCATTGGGCCTCTCAGATTACTGTCCAAGATATTCATTTGAGATAGTCATCAATGCACTAAAATAAACTACTTTTTATTAGTATCTGGGGTCTCTTTGGAGATCGATTGATTATGCCTTTCATTAAACACGTAGTCATGCAAACATTGCAAACACCTTTATGTGAATTCGAGGCACGATTTATAGTCGTATGTGGTCGTATGACGAATTATTGACCAGCATCGTAATTAACACAATCGTCGGTCATTGATAAATGAAAGCTTTTCCTGCACTGCTTTATTATGTAAACAATATCCAAAAGTTACATTTGAATTGGAGCTCTTGATATCCTCCCCATGTTCAAACACTTAACGTTAATATTCAGCGACATTAGGTACAGAAAAACCCGCCACATAAAGTCCCAACACAAACGCTTACATACAGGGGTCCTGACAATAGTCAACAGCCTCCACAAGCACACGCCTTTGTTCCGTTCCGCCACTTCGCCAGTGGATCTTTCCTCTACTATTCCCAGTAGCCGCTCAAAGAGGAGGTAAGTGGACAAAGAGTTCCATTTTTTGCGTATTCCACGGCGTTGCACACGGGTTCCATAAATAGATACAGAACAAGACAGGCAAAACTCGCCCAAACTTTTTTGTTTTGTTTGTACAAACCGACTCTCCCGCATGAGCAGCAGGGGCACATTCTCTAATCCCCTTTGTATGAGGGAACTCAATAGGAAACAGAAGAGGGTTGCTATTGGCTGGGTGAAGTTGGAATTCTATCCAATGACGCCTTGTATTTACTAAGTCTGTGATTGGCTTAGAAAGCGCGATGGCGCTCCAACAAATACGAGGAGGGAGAGAGCATGGTACATTCTTGAATACCCACATGAGAAGAGGAAAAACATTCGTGATTCCAATTTTGACAATCTGTCTATAATAGTCACTGATTTAAAAAAGTGTAATTCATTTATTCAGATTTGCTTAGAGGTTTCAATTGCACAACAATGAATACGCGCATATTATAGATTATATGGTGACCAGGTGGCCCGCTTTGCGTTCTACTACACAGCATTTTGACCCTTTGTCCCGTATCTCGCAAAGTGAGGAAATGTCCCGCATTTTCATTGGTCATTTGGTTTTATTTGTTAGAAATAATTACACAAGGATGCGTTTTTTACCCGCCGTCATATGATTCGCTCATGTCGTTGCTGCATACTGCATTTATACTCGCTACGTCAAAAGCAGCAACCTGGCTCATACAAATGCAACATAGCCAAGCTTTCCGAAAGCCTGGCTTTATCCAGTGACAGAGAAAAGATCAGTGAAGGCGGCCAGCAAGAGTCTGTGACGGCTGTCAATTAAACTGTGCAGTGTGACCGGTGAACTCCTTTTCTAGGTCACTAAAACCAAACTGAGACAAACTTTGAAGATAAAGTAATAACTACCAGGCAGCATCATGGTTCATAATCTTTCATATAGCAAAATATGTAGCCTGATTCTTTCATGGCCTAGCTGGTGTGCTGTGGAATCGACTTAAGGCATAGGTAAGCAGAATACAAATGTTTCTTATGCATTTAGATAGACATATATATATATATATTATAGTCTAATATATTTAGTTTAAATTGCAAATTGTTAAATTGTTTGAGTTTGATTATGATTGGAATTATTAAGTGACACAGAAAGGAACAGTTGCTACTGACTGCATTTTATCTATTTCCATTACGAAGGGAAGGCCAAAAGCATCAGAACACTCACTCTCACTACAGACGGCAAGACTAACAGCGGCACAAGCCAAAGTGCCAAACAAAAGTTCTAACTTGATTTTTCCCCATCCACTGACACACTTTTAAACAATTGTTGCAACATTGTGACATTGTATTGTGCAGATTTGTACAGAATTGATCAACACTGAAGACCATAAATAACATAAGTTAAAAAAACAGATAACGAGGATAACTGATCAAATCAATCTTGGTATTAATTTGATATTTTACATGTAGGCTATAGCAATCCGTTTACATCTGACAAACAAGATTGGGACCTGATATTATTACTGTGCTGAAAAGTACTGTATCTGTTCTAGGACACACACACTACAGCTGAAACTGACCCCGTCTGCACAGATGCTCTCCGCATCAGCTAGCTGGAAGGAGCTGTCAGATAATCATCTGATGCTCCTGTCTTAGTGGAAACAGAGCTTGAGTCAAGTCCTCTGATAAACACTCTTGGTTCTCCCAGTGACAAAGGAGAGCCAGAATAACACGGAGAGGCTCATGGAAACTCAATCTTCCATGAGGACAGAAGAGGCCATTGAAAGACTCAGCCAGCAGAAGCGTGCCACTGGGTTGCACCATGTATGCAGACTGCTGCACACCACAGAAATCTGAACTTAGCTCCCAAACAGTCTTGGTTTTTCAACCTCAGTTGTACTGGATCAGAATCCAGTTGACATTTTCTGGCAGGTGCAAAATGACTAACTGCTTAATATTAGCAACTGATGTATGTTTAGAGGCACGGGAGTATACAGTTCATATTATAAATGGTATGACTATTACGAGGCACATTTTCCTGGACTAATTCAGAATGTTTGTCATGAACATTTTTATGCAGAGGAACATCTGTATGGATATTGAAATGCTGCTAGAACTGTATTAAAAATAACTAATTTAATTCAAGTTTTGGTTTACTTCAGATGAAGTTGTCATGTGGCCATGTTTAAACCTCTTGCTTCATGTACCAATTTGTAAAACTAGGGCAAACACTGGAACAATGAGGAGTTCTAATAGGCAGTGTTCTAAAACATCTCCAGCCTTCGGGTACGCTAATGTTGCATACTCAAAACACGTTCTGACATGTAATTGAGATCCAAGCACAAAAGCACAAAGGCAGTTTTTACAGACACACATGAAGAGCTTTTAAGTACTGTCTACTGTTGTTTGTTTTCCCAATTATTTCATTGTTTGTGTTTGCAGCCATTCAGTCATTTGACAGCCTTTTGAAAAACAGCACATGATTTATGACTACCACCACCGCAATCCTCTTCTGCTTTTGGCGTTGACTAAAACAGACTAGGCCGCTCTTGTCTTCGTCAGATGTAACTGATTATCATTCCTAATTATGGGTCTGATTAGATGGGCCTTGAACACACCTGCCTGACAAGCGGACTGTGTCCACCTTTATTCCGTCCGTCCCAGTGGGGCTCACCAGGCAGAACCCCCTCGCCCCTAATTATGGCAAAAGCTGTCACTTCCCCCCCAAGTGCCGGCCCCCGGACAATAGACACTGGGGCGTAACAGATTTAGCCTTCCGCTTGAGGGAAGCGAGAGAGTGCGGCCGACGGGCCCTTTTGTGTCCGGGTTTGGCAGGCCTACAGATGCCAGTGATGTTGTCGCTCTCTCTCTCTCTCTCTCTCTCTGTCTCTGTCTCTGTCTCTCTCTGTCGCTCTCTCTCTCTCCATCTGTCTCTCTCTCTGTCTGTCTTTCGACTCAGGCTCCTTCGAATCAAAGTCTGGTAATCATTACCAGGCTTTTTCATCACACAGGGCTGAGCTCATCGCTTGGACTAAAAGTGCTAGCATCAACACAGAAAAGAGAGACAGGAACAGAACTTCCCTTGTGGGCATACATGGGATGTGTTTCTGACGCAGCAAGATGCAACACAATTGGATTTTTCATGCCACTGTTCAGTTTCATCACTTGCTTTTTCCCATGATCATGATTCTCCACTGATCTCTCCTAATTGGCCATGCAGGTCCAGCATACTGTGAATCAGCACAAATGCACACAGCAGGCATCTGAAACACTACTGAAGAGAGACTCAAATCAGATGAGGAGGGATTCCGTTAAAATTTCATTGTGAGTTTACCCCATTACAGTGGAAGACCGTGCAATCTGAAGTTGATCACATCTGAGGCTAACCTGAGTTTTCAAAATGATTTTAGATATTAAAGACAGTTAAAAGCGTGTGCTCCAGTTCGGTTTGTGTGTGTGTGTGTGTGTGTGTGTGTGTGTGTGTGTGTGTGTGTGTGTGTGTGTGTGTGTGTGTGTGTGTGTGTGTACACCCTTTAGTGGGAATGTAATTACTTGGTTAGGAAATTATGTCCCCAGATGGCATGCACTGACAAAACACAATTGATTATGACAAAATAATTGATTATGTAAAAGAGGCATATATATCCCTCTAATGTATATATTCAGTCACTGACTAGTATGACTGTGTGGTGGTCCTGGTGACAACGTTGTAATAAGAGTGTCACAGACTTGTGTAGGCATCCTGATTCTACCTCAAGAATTTATTAGACAATTACATGGTGCCAAGGAGCAAATAGCTTTCCTCTTACCCAATGCCTACATCACTACACTGTAGCATATTTATGGTATTTGCAGCATATATATGCCTAGGATATGTAGGCCTATAGCAGGTCATATGATCTGAATAGGTTGCATGAGAGTTACCTTCAGTGCGTCTGCTTAGCTGACCTGACTCTGCAGTGGGCTCATCCAGTGCTGGGAGAGGCATTGCCAGCTGCTGACTGGACACAGGGCACATCACCTCAGCTGTAGGCTGTCTGTACTGGTCTTGCCCCACACCACCCTGAGCAAGGGGTGACAGCAGAGCCAAATCAACAAAGATCAACCGAGTCTGAAAACAACAAGAACACGACCCAAAGACAACACAAGATCTCTCCTCAAGAGAAAGCAGATGGTAAAAGAGTGAGAGACTTACAGTGGTTGGTGCTGGCTGGACCTGGGGAGTGGCAGCTGCCAGCTGTATGGGCTTTGCTGTGGCCTGTGAGGAAGGGCTCAGAGCTGGGGGGTGACCATTGTCAGGGAGCACCTGGGGTGTAACTGTGCAGTGGAAGATGGGGGTGTGTTGGCTGGGCACTGCTGGATTGGGCAGAACCGCTATGGAGCTCTGGCTCTGATTCAGGTTGTGGTTCTGATAATGGTTCTGATTCTGCAGTGGAGCAGGCGTGACAGGTTGGAGAGCCAAAGCCTGTGCTGTATGGGCCTGAGTCTGTAGGCAGGGTTGGATGGGGATGGCTTGGAAAAGCTGGGCCTGAGTCCTCTGAGGCAGTTGGGACTGTGGATGCTGTTGTAGTGGCTGCTGCAGCTGCTGCTGTTGTAGTGGCTGTTGCTGCTGCTGCTGCTGCTGCTGCTGCTGTTGTTGCTGTTGCTGCTGCTGTTGCTGTTGCTGTTGCTGTTGCTGCTGCTGCTGCTGCTGCTGCTGTTGCTGCTGCTGTTGCTGATGCTGTTGCTGTTGCTGTTGCTGCTGTTGCTGCTGCTGCTGCTGCTGCTGCTGCTGCTGCTGGATGACAAACTGCTGCTGGTGCTGCTTGAGCAGCTGGTGTGTCTGAATCTGTGTGTATGCTGCAACAGGCAAGTGGAATAGACAACTTACTTACATTTATTTCAAATGCAACAGTCCCACGATGCAGGGATTTATATAAGGCAGTTGCTATTGAAATCACTTCTGGTCCTTGTGGTTCTGGTACTACAAAATGGAATTTCAAACTGAGGACGACTGAAATGAGATTCATGTCTCATTCATTTCCCTGTCACGTCAAAGAACATTTGAACAAGACCTTACTGCTTTTTCATCATGTTGTTTATAAAGGAAAGCAAGGGTTAAATCTTGGTCATCTTGGTAACGAACGTATTTGAAAGAAAATATATTTGTTTTGTATTGTTATTTAAAATTCATGTGACCTTTTATGAATTTGAATTAGTTCTGAGCAGAGAAGCAGGCTGAGGTTGAGGCTGAGTATTTGCTGAATAAACATCACACAGCCAGTGGGCAAAGACATTAACGTACAGAGTAGGACAGAGAAAAACAAACAACCAGGAAAAAAGGATCCCTTTGAGATGTAAAAGTGGGGGTGTTCAGAAGCTTGGTGCCCTTCTCCTACAGAGAAAAACATGGCAGCCATTACTCGACAGTTTTGTTTTCACTGTTGCTTGAATCAGAGACTGAACCTGCTTTTTGATGAAGAGGTGAAAGCTATTATACCACAGTCATGGAGATTGGTTAAATAGTGTGCTGGCATGAACACATATATAACAGCTTTCTCTCTCTCTCTCTCTCTCTCTCTCTCTCTCTCTCTCTCTCTCTCTCTCTCTCTCTCTCTCTCGTGTTTCCATCTGTCTTTCTCACCCACACCTCACATACGCTGTATTCTGTCTCAGAGATATGTCCCTCATTCAAACCTTCTGTCATTCACATTTCTACCACACACTTTTTCTGTGTGTCTCTCTTTTTTTCTCTCTCTCTCTCTCTCTCTCTCATACACACACACACACACACACACACACAAACCCTGACTCACTCACTCTCACTAAAGGGAATCAGTGACAATTCAGATCAAAATCAAAGGAAAACAAGCCATTCTCTAAGTGTCTACATCTGATAGGAGAAATTAGCCCCCCACTTTATCCCCATGAAACATGTCACCGTGAGCCTGAGTCCCCTCTACCGCCAAGCCCGACGGCAGAGAGAGCTGTCCCCTCGCACCCCACCCCCCAACATGCAGTTCTGAAACTGACACCATCCTTTCTTTGGGTTAATGGGTTCACTCAGCCCCTTACAGCACAATGCCAGCTCCCAGGGCCCTAAAGCATTGCACTGCTCATCAGAACGCGAAGGCACAGTGAGTTCCCTCTGAGTGCCGCACCGAGAGAGGGGATATCACGTCCACACCCGCGTCTGCCTCCCTGACATGGGCGAGATGTCCTTTTGTTGTGGGTACCCGCACAGCATGCCAGTCCCCCCTGCCCTTTCTACACACCCAGAAGCACTTAAACGGTATAAAATAGGCATGTTGAAGTTCACACGCCACTGTGGTTTTGAGTTTCCCTGCTCTACAGTGGAGAGTAGATTTTTTTCCTTTCCCCTCTTTTCCTCCAGTGTAAGTTGTCGGACTACTTTTTTCCCCCAGTGCCTGCTCAGGCAGCTAAAAAGGTTTATGTCAGATTGATCATGGTGGTATGTAAATAATGGCCAAATACAGAAGCTGGTTTAAGTGCACAAGCTTCAGCATTCTCCACGGTGCATGGGTCCTGACCGTAGTGACAAGAGGTTCCGGTAAATCTGAAACGTGCCTTATCTTAATGGCCGACAAACCGTAAGTCAGTCTCTATCACACAGCAAGTTCCGGGAACTTGAGGCTTTTCCCCCCTCTGGGGAAACTCTGGGGTATACACATTCAATTTCTGGTGGTCTGAAGCCTATCAGAGCCATATTCTGACACTTCCAATGGAGCTCAGTGAAGCTTCATTAAGAGCCTCTTCTATCCTGCCGATGATTCCACACCAGGTTGAGAGGAATCAAAGAGTGATGCTGCTGCAGACGTGTGTTGGTCGGGATGGAGTGGACAATCTGGATCGAGTTCCACCCACATGAATGATTAATTCCAGCCCGGCACTAAGTGGGCCTGTGCAGGTTAGAAGTGCCCACTCACACACAACAGAGGAAGGCATCCTGACTGTGCCTCCTCATGTACCCTAGAGTGGGGATAGCTGAGACTCACTTTCTCAGATCTACATAAATGCACTGTATATCATGAATAGGAAGGACATTTTGAGCACAGGTTACTGTATAATGTTTCTTTCTTTTGTGGTAATATAATTTATATGGCTGAGCTCCGTAAAGCGCCTCAAGACAATTTCATTGTTTTGGCGCTATCAATAAAAAATTGCATTGAATTACATTTTTTATGATTATTTTGGTTGCCACATGTCAGTTAGGTAGATAGACTTGTGCAACACCTGCACCACAGACACATTCAGACTGAGTTCTATTAATCCCATATGTTAGAGTAGTGTTTCAGCACCTCTGTGGAAGGGTTCCATGGAAATGCCCTGAGAGTGAATCGGCTGCATTCAGCCCGGGGGCCCGATCCATACCACTTATGAGGGCTGGTATGCGCAGGCACACTTAAAGTGAATCAGCGTGGAGAGACTCACACACACACACACACATTGGCAGGATGGAGGTGACACACACACACACACACACAATCTCACACTCTCTCTCTCTCACTCTCTCTCACTCTCCCCCACACGTGCACACAAATCTAACATTCTTACACACATATTTGCTTACTCTAAACACATGTTCTAAACTGTAGGAAGCAAATTCCTCATTACAAGACATGTTGAAGCCAAACTGAAACGATAAATTAAAAAGGGTTGCTGTTGAGAGATATTGATTCCTGCAGCCACATATACATCCTCTCTGAACAGCTCTTAACATGGACATACGAACATGCATACACACACACACACACTCATCCATGCATGTGCACAAACAAGTACACACACATGCATGTATGCTCAAACATGCATGCACATATACACTCGCACACATGGATTTACGCACATGCACATGCACACACACACACGTCCCTCAGCTCATTATAGTACCCTCAGATCTGATGCCCCCCCCCATGTCAGAGCCCTTGGTCAAAGGTTCCAACAGAAGCCCAGTGCCATGTCTGCAGGGGTCACTCCGGGGGAGAGCCTGTTCCCACTTAGAACCCCCCACTCAGCAGCCAGCGGGCCCGTGATGGTCCGATGCAGCAGCCAGGTCTCTGCTTCTGGCTATGGCCTTTTCAAGTCTAATGAGATCCTCATGAAGGGGAAAATCAGTGGACGAGGAGGACAAACAAGGTCTCTTTTTTAACAGTCGCTGCTATGTGCAGCTGTTTGTTCCAGGGCAACTTCCTGCCATTAACAAGTCAAACAGAAACCCTCTAGGAAAGTGAAAAGGGATTCCAGATAAGCAATACAACTCAAACAATCCATTTGACTGCAGATTGATTAGATATCTTGGACCAGTGAAGAATGATCCCTGTATTCACATTGTATTCATGTAAACATCTTGTTGCAAAGTGACTATTTGCATTATACTGATGCCCACAGGACTTGCTGAACTCCCTGAAATTAACTAAAGTACAACTCCTAGACAAAGTACAACTCCAAAGACATTTGCTATGAAGTGTTCCCTTGATGTATACATTTCCAGTCACTGGCCACGGAGCCTTTTTTGTTTCCTATGAGACTAGTTCAAATCTGAGTACTGAACGATTGGCTTTCCTTTAGGGCAACATGTTTACGTCAGACAGACTGATGATGTGCTACAGAAACAGGAACGTTTAGCTTTTCTACAATTTCCTGTGGACGTTAATAGGTAGAGTTGATAGCAAGGATTTCAACCCCTGTTTAGGAAATATTACAGGTGATATCCATAACAGTCCTAATGTGTCTATGTTTCCTCATGATGACAATGAGCATGTGTGCATTTTCAAAGTGCCATTCGTGAGTAGTCAGCGACTGTTCTAGGAATGCCTTAGTGAGCTGCCTGGCTTGGAAGACTCAAGTAAGAAGTCAATGAATGGGTCACCATGAGGCTAATGGACTGAAAATACACATGGCAAGCTGTTCAGTTCCCAACTAATATAGAGCATTATATCTCAGAAGAGATGAAGCAGGAGGGTGACATGGTGCAGGCTGTGTGTGTAAAATAGCTCTGAAAGTCAGCTTGACTGTGCACAACACTGAGGTCCGGGAATTGAACACATGCACCCCCAATTGTTGTTATAATGAAACAGAGTATGCCCTCACAGACATTGAGGTTTATGTAGCATAAAACAAACATCCCATGTTACTGTTTCTAGGGTGTTTCTGTAACCATGCAAAAGATACACTGACTGCACGGTTTTCTTCATTTTTTTCACACACTCAACGAAAAAAAGAAGGCCTTGTTAACCCCATAATAAGACCGCTTTTTCCAGTGACACACTGTCGGTGTGGGAGGCGGGAGCCCTGTGGAGCTAGTCTGGCTATGCCCGCCTGTTGATCACAGCTCAGTTTGAGCTCGCTTTGATTACAGTCTGGAAACTCTGTTTGCAAGATGTGTTGCAGGGCCATTCTGAGTGGCCTTCAATCAGCGACCAGTGAGGGTGGCTCAGTGCGATGGCGTTTAAGTGAAGCGTTAGTGTGAACAGGTGGTAGTGTCATCAATGTTGTCAGTGCTAGAGCTAGACCAGGGGTCACCAACCTTTTTGAAACTGAGAGCTACTTTAAGGGTAGGCTACTAAGTAGTACGAAGGACTACTTGTCTGATACAAACTTCCTGAATAACAAAGTTGCACAGATCACTATTCGACTAGTCTCACATCAGATGATAAGAAGCTGAAAGAGTCTTTGTTTAAAGCTGTTGGGTCAGGCCTAGTTGTTAAAGAAGTGCTTCTTGGCCCAACTTCTCCAGTGTTATCATCTGCGAGTAGTGTTTTCAGAACATGCCTCATCATGTGGTCCCTGCAGGCAACCAGGTGCCCGTGGGCACCGTGTTGGCTACCTCTGAGCTAGACAATGTGATACCAGCAATCATAGCGACGCTAGCTAGCAACATTGTAGAATTGAAGCAGGAGCAAGAAGAATGTGTAAATGTATTCATCAAGGGACACATACAAAGACGGGGAAAAGATTAATATATCAGCTTGCACTGTTAGTGGCGAAGTAGGAAGTATAGCAATCCCACAGTGGTCAGTGGTCCAGTGATTTCAAAATGAACCTGAAGTCTACACCCATTAGGATGCAACGACTGGAACTCCAATGGAGTGTGGCCAGACCAGATCTACTCACAAAGTGAATTTGGGTTTGTTAAACCAGGCTACCAGTGGAGCAGTCACTGTCTCAGACTCACACAGGCTGTGCCATCACATTATACCACTCTCAGCAGGCTAGCAGTATGCTAACCATCACATTATACCACTCTCAGCAGGCTAGCAGTATGTTAGTTATCACATTCTAATACCCTCGCCATGCTAGCGGCAAGTTAGCCATCACATTCTACCACCCTGAACAGGGGCGGGTCACCACCACAGCATCACATTGCGTGCCCCAGAGGATTGCTAGTATGTCAACAGCTGTCGCCCTCACTCAAAAACTTTTTCTCCAATGCATAGCTGAAAAAAAAAACATCATGGCAGACAACCTTATGCCATGGTGACCCCACGCAAAGTTCTCATAGATATATCATATCTCAGTTTCTCCATCTCATACTGAGTGACAAACCTACAGGGCTGGTTGGGACATAAGTGGGTAGTTGGAACCCACAAAAATGTCCTTAAATCACTTTTCCAGGCCTTTAGAAAACCCATACATTTACACCAGTAGTATTATTGCATTGTCTGCACATGGAAGAGTCATACAGAGAGTTAGTCTCTGACTGTGAGTGTCATATATCATATTTTCATTTAATGCTTTTCGATTCTGATCTGTAGATCTGTAAAACTGTAAAGCATGGTATCCACTACGTAACTGAAAGCAGCGTGCTATTATTCCACGTATATATGCATTATCATGTATTATCAGAAAGGCTGCGGTCATACCTGAGCTGAGGAGAGGGTGACTGGTGAAGCCAGTAACGTTTCTGCTGATGGCCACCATGTGGGCCGTTAGCTCATTAGCCCCCTCCATCTTACCCACTCCGTCTGGAAGCACACAGGAGGCCTCAAGGCCTCCACCCCTCAGTATAGTAGCGTGGCCTAGGCTCTTGATCTGGGCTCCAGCCTGGGCGCCCAGGGGGAGTAGAGGGGCTGCAGGGGCCTGTTTGAGGCCCAGGGCCTGGACCATTGCCTGGGAGGAGGAGGCCTCCCCCTGCTGGCTGCAGGGAGCCAGGTTTGGCACCTGGGAGGGAAGAGTTGGCATAGTCATTGGGCAGAAATTAGACTGGTAATCAACTGACTGTCGAGGGAGGTGAGAATGCCAGAGACCGCCAGTGTGTTTGCCTATATGTTTTCAATGGAATTATGTGTGTGTGCTGTGGGCTGTTTTAGTACGTTTAGTGTGTGTGTGTGTGTGTCTGCATAAATGTGTTAGCGTGTGTGTGTGTGTGTGTGTGTGTGTGTGTGTGTGTGTGTGTGTGTGTGTGTGTGTGTGTGTGTGCGCGTGCGCATCTGTGTACTGTGTGTGTGTGTGTGTGTGTGTGTGTGTGTGTGTGGTAAGAGTACCTGTGTGCTGGTAGGCTGCTGGTTGGCTGTATGTGTGGGCACCTCCGTCTGGACTGCGGTGACTGTGGCAGTTGGAGTGAATATGAGCTGAGGGGACAAAGGAACAGCGCGGCCTAGGCTCCTAGCTACTTGCACAAGGTTACTTTGCTGAGCCTGAAAATCACACCAAACACGTTCAGCCTTTTTCGTTGCAGCTCCACAAATATGTGACAGCTCAGTTATTTTATTAATCTTGAGGGACTGATTGGAAGTAAATAGCTTTTCAGTTTTAATGGTGAAAAGAACAAATGGATTATCAAAGATGCTCTAAGACTTGTAATTAATATATATATATATGTACAGTATATATATATACATGTTATAGTAATGCACTCCATTCTCATGATCTTCCTTAGATGCACTGATGGGGTTTTTGTCCCAAAAGCTATATGAGGATTACTACAGCAGATGTGCCAGGAGAAACACACTGGATCCGCAGTCCCAGGTCTCATTTGTTTTCTAAATGAGCCAGTGTGGTGCCTGAAATAAACGCTCAGGCCACAAGAAAGAGAAGCCTCATGGTCGGAAAATGTGACATTTGGATAGCTGCGAGGAAGGGGAGCACGTCCAGATTTCCACTGTAAAAACTGTGGGTGTGTTATTCCAGTTTTCTACGGTCTGCATGGAGAAACTATTCTATTCAAGTCACTTGGACATAAGATATACATATATAACTGGATTCCAGCATCAAGAAGAGAGCTATGTGGTTTGAGTTTGAAGGGGGAGATTCATGGCAGACCCACTGACTCATTCAAGTGAAATATGTCTGGGGTCTTTACTGATGTCTGGGGTCTTTACTAATGGCATGCACGGGCTGTGGCCTTCTTCACCAAACCCCCAAAAATGCAACCAAGTAAAAAAACACATGCTTCTCGGAACTGTATCCTTTTACCGATTCAGAAAGAAACATCAATTGGCCAATTATAATAGAAGTCAGATCATGAACTAAAGGTTATTCCACACCCTTGTGGTTAAAGGCCACAGTTTCACACGTTTTCATGGCGTGTATTTATTTGAATACAGGGGAGAGAGGATGCTTGAAGTCTATGGGGGAAATGCTAGATCCCTTTTGTCAGTCTCCCTGGCCACTTTTTATGTGCCAATCCCTTCCTCAGGAGAAACTGAAACAAATCTGTAGGCCATGGATAGTTGTGTAAAAAAATTCAGGTTTCTTTCAGGTTTCCTCCATAATCAGTCGCTCACTCACTGCTCTTACCATCTGTGCGCGGAGGTACATATGGGCCTGGCTGGCTGTGAGGGTGGAGGCAGAGGTGTTCCCCAGGAGCACTGCCTGCTGGGTGATGCTGCCCGGGGCAGAGCTAACGCTCTGGGCTCGGCTGATGAGCTGGGCGGTAGCGGCTGGAGAGGTGGCCAGGGTGATCTGAGAGAGGAGAGAGAAGAGGGGGACGAGAGAGAGAGAGTTTGCATTAAAGAGAGAGAGAGAGAGGAGAGAGAGAGAGAGAGAGAGAGGAGAGAGAGAGAGAGAGAGAGAGAGAGAGAGAGAGAGAGAGAGAGAGAGAAAGGGTGACCAAGGAGAGGGCGATTTCATTCGTCCAAGTCCAAATTTGATATAGTTTCATCATGTGTATGATGGTATTTGTGATTGTGAACCATTTTCTGGTTACGTTTAGTAATTTAGCAACAGAGTTTTGTTTGAAACATTTTCACCAAACCATAGGGACATGTGTAGATTTAAGCAGTTTGGATACAAAAACTACAATCATGATATTTCTGTCAACTAGGAATATCAGGGAGTGATTGGCACTCTTTTGATGTAAGTAGATTTGAACTGATCCTGTATTTCTGGGGGTAACTTTAATGATGGTAATTATCATATGTTTCAAGGTCCAGTCCACGATTCTAATGCAATCATTTTGTTGTCAAATTCAGAGAGTTGCTCGTCACTGTTCTCCAGCTCTCCATTCGGCGCAGGAGCACAAAAGAACTCCGGTGTTCCTACAGTCGTGGCGCTATAAGTGGGAACCAAATATAGTGTCTTGGACCAAGTCATAAATAATTCCAGCCAATCAACATGTTGATTCAGGAGAATAGAAGCGAGGCGTGTAATTTCAATGGCTTTTGCCAGATTGGCTGACTGCTTCTTTAAGGGGATGTATCCTGGTTACCGATGGGCTGCCAACAACACTGTAGTCTGCAGGCTACAGATGGGCACGATCACCCAGGCTGTCCACCCATTTTAACATCAGGCCATTTAGCCAAAAACACATGTGCTACTATTTGTAGAGGCCCTGTTGAAAGAAACACTCGTGTCCTATTTGCAGACCTCACTGTGGTTTGTGAGGACAGCATTTGCTGGGAGGTGGCTCCATTTTGGCTCAAGCTTTGCCTTCCTGCCACAGTACTGGCCTTTAGAGAGTTTAAACAGGGTTGATGGTGGTGGTGGTGGTGGTGGAGGAGGGGGTGGGGGACATGGAGCACAAGTCAAACCCATTGCCCATTAATCAACACTGTGAGAGTCCTGGCACTTCAAAACACAGAGCGGCACCCTGGGAGAGCACACTGCAGGAAACAGATCCCCCACTCCTCTCCTCTGAATGAACACATGCATTCCTTTTCTCCCAGTGAAACTGACAACAACTGCGGGGGAAATCTAACCTATTCGTTTAAAAAAAAAAACACACAAAAAACAAGACTATACAGCAATACACAATTAATCTCAATCAGTGAGCTTCATGAGTGTTTGGTAAATGACTTATTGTTCTGTGGAGCCTCAAAGACTAGTATAAAAGCAAGATGTGTGAGAGGCAGTTGAGGCGATATTAATATTGCACTGTCCATAGGAAACAGGATGTGGTAGCTCTTAGCTGGAGTGGGGTTTCCACAATCAAGACTTTAGTGTAAAACAAGTGTGCCCTGAGGGGAACAGTGGGATTCATCCATCAAACACACTTATCTCAGCCTTTCACATCTCAGCTGCTAAATACCACGCTCTGTCTTGCTAAATTGTGACAAGTAGCTCAAACGTACCAACGCTAGCCTCATGCTAACTGTGAATAATATCCAACAGCTTTTCCTGTCATTGATAAATACTTATAGCTAGTATCAAATACACTTAAAGCATCTGGGAGAAAATGATGTGTCTTTTCATTACGCATTTCATGAGTTAGTTCACAATGGTGCCGTATGAGAATATAACCAAATGAGTCAGTCTAAAAATAAAGAAGGCAAGTCTCTAGGGCTATGTGAAGGGGTGGAATGAGCCTCAGATTGGGCATTTAAACAGATATCTATTAGTGTCACAGCGCATGAGGGTGATGCTTGTCATCAGGCCCAGGGCTCAGGCTTCTCACACAGCTCACACAGCTTTTGTATTAATATTATATTATGTAAGACATCGTGTTAATAGAATATTATGTAAGGCATTATACTGTTTGGTATTGGACTGTTTTACCATTGTGAAAACAAATGCATCATTAATGACAGAAAATTATTCATTATAATTTCCATTATTACACATTTTTTTTAACTTTGCTTATTAGTATCTCTGTGACTGACAAAAAAGATGCTTGCACTGATTAAAAAGAGATGAAATCATATAGCTGAAAAACGCCACAGCCAGAGACATATGATATGAGGCTAATGGCTTTATGCTCAACACTCAAGTGGTGTCCTTGACAATGGGCCAGGTTAGGTTACAAGACTAAAACAGACGGTCAAGAAAACATATCACATTTTTCTATTAAAAATCAGCTAAAGAAGAGCACTGAGATAACATTTAGAATAATGCTGTATGCTACCGTTTGATGTTGACGTATGATTTTGACTCACTGAAGAATTGGTATATTCTCATTATTATCCAAACTAAAATAAATGGATGAGAATATTTGACATGTGTGATTGTGAGTGAGTGTGTGTGTGTGTTGTGTGAATGTGTGTATCACTGTGTGTGAGTGTGTGTGTGTGTGTTGTGTGAATGTGTGTATCACTGTGTGTGAGTGTGTGTGTGTGTGTGTGTGTTGTGTGAATGTGTGTATCACTGTGTGTGAGTGTGTGTGTGTGTGTGTGTGTGTGTGTGGGTGTCACTGTGTGTGAGTGGGTGTGTGTGTGTGTGTGTGTGTGTGTGTGTGTGTGTGTATTGTCACACACCTGCTGCACGGCGGCCAGGCTCTGGAGCTGCGTGTTGCTGAGGTGCTGCTGCTGCTGCAGGGCTGCCGTCTGCAGCATGAGGTGCTGCTGCTGCGCCGCGTACATCTGCTGCAGGTACTGCGCCGCCGTACTGGGCTGTCTGTGGAGGGCCTGCTGGAGCACCTGAGAGAGAGGTGGAGAGAGAGAGAGATGAGAGAGAGTGGAGAGAGAGGGGAGAGAGAGGAGAACAAACTGAACACTTCATTCTGCTATTTAGAGAAGTAGAATGTCCAGTAATCTTAAAAACCTAAAATCACAATGTATTTAAAAGCATAAAAACAAACCTAAACACATATGCAGGTAGCTGAGTGAGACACAAATGTAGGATGATACATGCACAGATGGTACAGTCTTTCTGGAAGCTTGTGGAGTTCTCTCTCAATTGAAAAGCCATCAAGCTATGAATTATGTCCAAAAAAAAAAAAAACATACGCAGCAGAACTTGTTACCACCATCCCTCCAGTCTTGCACACACACACACACACACACACACACACACACACACACACACACACTGACACACATACACACACACACACACACACACACACACACACACACACACACACACACACAAACACACACACACACACAAAAAAACTCACACACTACCCTGCTACCAGGGGCAGTGCAGCCCTCTCCTGTCACCGGAGGGGTCAGTGGTCTCCATCATGGCAGCCCATCTGTCAAAGCACCCTCCCTCTCACCCCTACTTCTGACAGCACAAACACATTCCCAACCCCTCCACCCCAATCCCCCCTGCTCAGTAACCTGATCCATCATTCAGGCTTCAGAAAACAGGGCCTGAAGCATGTGTGTTAGTATGCATCTGTGTGTGTGTTTGTGCGTGTGTGTGTTACTATATGTCTCTGTGTGTATGTATATCTGTGAGAGGCAAGGCACCACGTAAGGCCTGTTTACATTGATGGACCAACCCGGGAGGCCCCTCCGGCCATGTGAGGCCTAAACCTATGGGATCATCTCTCCTCCATCATCTCTCTACCCTCTGGGAGCAGCATGGCTTAATATAATGGATGAGGCCTGAGCAATGAGGGAGGCCATTTGGAGTTCTCTTAGGCTTTGCCAAACAGCGCTATACACAGTAGGAGATAGAACAGATAGAGTAGATTTATGAGGCTAGCTTTTGTGCTGATCTGTAGATCTCAAGAAAAAAAAAGATGTACTGTGCATAGACATGAAATATGATTACATATGTACATACATACAATACATGTCGTATCTGTATTTGTGTCACTGGACAGGGTCCAGCATGCGAATCATTTACACCATCATTTTGCACGTAAAATATAGATAAACCATAAAACAAACAAGAAATATGGCAGACAACACAAACCAAGTTCTTTCCGAACCTCATTTTCAGGCCCTCGTATATAATAACTGGCCCCTGCTTTGGACAAGCAGCCATAAAAGCCAGATGTGCATGGTACTTATCAATACTGCACACCCACTTTATAGGCAGGGCAAAGCAAGTTAATTTATATAGCACATTTCATACACAGGGGCAATTCAATGTGCTTTACATAAATAAAAGCAAAATAAACATCCAAAGGAAAGATAAAGTGAAAAGATAAAATATAACTAAAAGAAAGTCAAGAACGTAATTAAAAGAACATTCATAACAAGTACATAGAAATAGAATATGGAATAAATTAAAAAGTAAATAGATAAAGAAGAGTGCATTTGCGCAGTTAACAAAAAGCTTTTGGGAACAGTTGGGTCTAAATTTGAAACTTTATGATGTCATCAGCAGGTTGAGCAGCATAGCGGCTAAAGGCTGCTACACCATGTTTAGTTCTGACAGTAGGTATTACCAACAGATTTTCTCCAGTGATCTGAGAGGTCTATAGCACCTTGTGCTGTAATATGAACTCTCTGAATACAGGTACAGGTACAAAATACCACAAAGCCACTGTAAAACCATACATCTGACTGGTCAAATTCATATCAATATATTTCTATATTATCAATTTCTGGGAAACATAAAGTGAATTATCTATATGTCTGCATAAAGGAACCAAAGTGTAACTCTGCTAAATCCTTTAAGTTTACTCCACAATCCTTCAAGGACTTTCCCCCTCTATAGCAGTTCTCTCTAAGTTATGAGGCCTTCTAGACAGACGCAAAACAGAACTCTTTAGAACTTGTCAAGACTTCAATCCCATCCAATGAACACATTCTTAAAATCTCAGAAGTCATTTAAATGTGGGAAAAGGTTTGGTAAAATTATTACGGGAATTATTATTATTACGGGATTAACGGGAAGTAAATATAATCCAGTCAAAACTACAAGGCAGAAGTAAGTATAACCAATAAGAAAAAATAATGATGAATTAATAATGATTAGCATCTTTATAATATTCAGTCATGCTAGTAAAAGAAAACAATAAATTAATGAAGATGCTCACCCAACTCTATTAAATCCTCCTCATGCTCCCCCCCCCCAAACATAGAACAGAAGCAGGCAGGGCAATAGAGTTCCCACTGTAGTGTTCCGGAGCGGTTCTCAGTAACACTACCCTTTCTTCACGTTGGATCCCAAACAACTTGTGACTGAAACATACACATGAAACAAGATCTATCCCAAATGCTGGAACAGCCAATAGTTCCTGAAGACTACCTTAACCACTCCCTTTTCTCCGTAGAGGCTGTGTTACATCTCTGATTGAGTGACAATCTGCGTCTCACGGCAAATGTGTGCAGAGAATGCAATTTGACCTTTGACCTATGAACCTGACTGGGGATGACCTCCTCATTGGCCCCAGGGTCGTGAAGGAAGGGCAAACTGCATAATCCCGTCCGTCTAAAGGAAGACATGTTGGGAGTCTTACGCATGTGTCCTGTTTCCCCTCTTAAACTGTTTGTGATATGCTGTTTACACATCTATTTACTGAACCAGGGTGCAAGAGTAGGACTTCACCAAAGGTCAAAGCCTGGGTATAAGTTGTATAAGCAGGTCAGAAATGGAGTGAGTCCAACATAATGTAAAGGGAAATATGATCTGCTCACTAGAGAAACATGATTTAATTTAATTTAGTCTAATTAAACGTATCTGTCTTCCTTGTATTGGTTGCAAGATCTTGAGAGCCTTTATATATATTCATGTATATATAAAATATGAATATTGACATATTCACTGTCAATGTTTCATTCAGAACCATCTAAGTTCTTTTTTTGTTTATTGCCGTAAATCTTGAAATGAAATGACATGAAAACCCTCCGCCTCGTACTAGTCCTTCTGTGAAATACTAATGGGCAAAGGGGATGAAGACATCAGGAATCATTAGCAGGTCATGGTTCATACCTGTTACTGCTCAAGCTCACCTCAAACAACAAGATGGATGGCATTTTCTTGAGGCGTGACAAATAGCATTCTTGACCCCAATTTACCCATCAATCTTCTCAAACCGCACTTTGTTAGACAACAGCTGTCTACACTTTGCAGAGACCTTTAGACATGCACCAAAAAGTTAAATCCACAAACATTCGCCAAAACTTTGCACAGAGCCTACATAGCACCATGAGGGTTGTGCTGGTTCAGACCGCCTGCAGAGGGCAGCAATGATACGTCTATGAAAACACGCTTCTCGTTTCCTTTTTTTCTGTTGAATGCAGAACAAGGTCATGATGATTTTTGGAATGTATTTATAATATTCAACCGAAAACACAATTTAATGACAACGTCAAAGACTGATCCAGCAATTGATTGCATTAGTATTAAACCTTTTGACATTAGAGATCGACTGAAAACTGGACATTTAAAGTGCAAGCCTTGCCTACCTGTAATTGTCTGTCTGGGATCCCCCCGTAGATAGAGATTTGGGGCACAGCTGGGCGGCTGAGGGTGGTGCTGGGAGGGGGGTTAGTGGGGGGGTCGGGGGCGCTGGCGCTGCAGTCCGGGGGGGCCTGCTCCTTCTCCATGACACCCTCCACCTGCCTGGTGGAGATCCACTGCTGCTGTCTCCTCTGCTCGTCTCCAGGAACCCTCCAGTCTTCTACTGGGCAGAGAGAGAGAGGAGATGAGTCATTCATAAGGAGATGGACTGGGCTACAGTCAGCGTCCAGCTTGTTGATGCAGTCTGGTTCCATTAGTTTTATCTTTTTATCCACAAATCCTGTTATCTCTTCAATGATCAGGGAAGAATGGTGATACGTATGGTAAAGATAAAGAGGCCTTGTCAGTGCATGATGAGTGTTTCAGGTAATGATCTCTCTGAAAGGTATTTGTAAGCACCATCTCCCACACCAATTGACTTTACCGGGCAGCAGTAATACTGTTTCATGATTCTCATGGAGGCCTCTGCTTACATTGCACTAGTAGGCATACAGTTTGCATAAGTAGACACCAACCCTACAGCTTTGCATTTTTTCCTTCAACAGGAACAGCAAAAATCCACCGAAATATACCACCACATCACAGACAGAATGTTATGGAATTTTCTAACTTGCTTAAGGCTTAATGAGACTTTGACATTTTGTTGAGAGAGAAAGAGAATGAAAGGTTCTGGATGTCCAGCTGTTAAAGCATGTCCCCAAAATCCCAAGACGACTGCCACTGTCAAAGTTCTGCAGTAGTGTGGTAATTATTATCATGTAACACTTGAACATCGTCATAAGATGTCCAAACACCAAACCAGAACCAAACCCAAAGAAGCAACATTTCTGCTCCAGTATTTGTGTTTGAGGATCAACTACAGAACAAGAAAACCAGTCACTCTGGCTTAGGCTGAATGTCTCCTCTAACTCCTTCACAACAACACTGCTCAGGCCTCAGAGGAGTCCCATAGTCATAGAATCGGAGTAGGGAATCCCTGTCTAACATAAGGGGATGAGCTGGCGCTGTGCAGACAATCCCCCTGGAGCTGGGAGACGGGAGCCCACCAGTCTCACCACTCTCACCACTCTCACCACTCTCACCAGTCTCACCACTCTCACCACTCACTCTCAACACTCTCACCAGTCTCACCAGTCACTCTCAACACTCTCAACACTCTCACCAGTCTCACCACTCACTCTCACCACTCTCACCACTCTCACCACTCACTCTCACCACTCTCACCACTCTCACCACTCTCACCAGTCTCACCACTCACTCTCACCAGTCACTCTCACCAGTCTCACCACTCTCACCAGTCTCACCACTCACTCTCACCACTCTCACAACTCACTCTCACCACTCTCACCACTCTCACCAGTCTCACCACTCACTCTCACCACTCTCACAACTCACTCTCACCACTCTCACCACTCTCACCAGTCTCACCACTCACTCTCACCACTCTCACCACTCACTCTCACCACTCTCACCACTCACTCTCACCACTCTCACCACTCTCACCAGTCTCACCACTCTCACCACTCTCACCAGTCTCACCACTCTCACCAGTCTCACCACTCACTCTCACCACTCTCACCACTCACTCTCACCACTCACTCTCACCACTCTCACCACTCACTCTCACCAGTCTCACCACTCTCACCAGTCTCACCACTCTCACCACTCTCACCAGTCTCACCACTCTCACCACTCTCACCAGTCTCACCACTCTCACCACTCTCACCACTCACTCTCACCACTCTCACAACTCACTCTCACCACTCTCACCACTCTCACCACTCACTCTCACCACTCTCACCACTCACTCTCACCACTCTCACCACTCACTCTCACCACTCTCACCACTCTCACCAGTCACACCACTCACTCTCACCAGTCTCACCACTCTCACCACTCTCACCACTCTCACCAGTCTCACCAGTCTCACCAGTCTCACCACTCTCACCAGTCTCACCACTCTCACCACTCTCACCAGTCACACCAGTCACTCTCACCACTCTCACCAGTCTCACCAGTCTCACCAGTCTCACCACTCTCACCAGTCTCACCACTCTCACCACTCTCACCAGTCTCACCACTCTCACCACTCTCACCACTCTCACCAGTCTCACCAGTCTCACCACTCTCACCACTCTCACCACTCTCACCAGTCTCACCAGTCTCACCACTCACTCTCACCAGTCACTCTCACCAGTCTCACCACTCTCACCAGTCACACCAGTCACTCTCACCACTCTCACCACTCTCACCAGTCTCACCACTCTCACCACTCACTCTCACCACTCTCACCAGTCTCACCACTCTCACCACTCACTCTCACCAGTCTCACCACTCACTCTCACCACTCTCACCACTCTCACCACTCACTCTCACCAGTCTCACCACTCACTCTCACCACTCTCACCACTCACTCTCACCACTCTCACCACTCTCACCAGTCTCACCACTCTCACCACTCTCACCAGTCTCACCACTCTCACCACTCTCACCAGTCTCACCAGTCTCACCACTCTCACCACACTCAACACAACACACTGGCCTCCATCTGGACTCAGCTCTGCCTTGGCCATGTGCTTCTCACCGCATTCCTCCATGAACCGTCTGACATGTTTCAGGTGCCTTGAAATCGCTCTCTCTCTCTCTCTCCCCCTCCCTCCCTCCCTCCCTCCCTCCCTCTCTCTCTCTCTCTCTCTCTGTCTGTTTTTCTCTGGTTTCCCCATAAAAGCAGAGTGTGTGGAAGTACCAGAACACTTCAGCCCACAGGTAACTGACCTCTCTCCCCCGCCTCACACCTCCTTCTCTCTCACCTGTGAGAGGTGAAAGGACGGCGACTCGGGTTACTGACAAATTATCCGCCTTTAACGTTTTTCAGGGAAACCTGAGCGATGTAAATCATGGGCCCTGAAAGAGGCCGTCTCCGTGATGAGAAGGAGAGGCGTGTCACTTAGCACATTAACAAGTGCTCCAGCAGCCAGCGTATTATTATGCTGTCAAACTAAACTCTTTTCCACGGCCAGAACACCGACCGCATCATGTAACTCTCCCCAGTGATTTAAAAGCTGCTGCCGGGGTCAGGTGACTGCGAGTGATTGTGTTGGAAGAGGTGAATTTAGATGAGAAATTAGGCTGCAGAATGACAAACAACAATGGTCATAAGTTTAGTTGATCATTCATTGTTTGATTCATTTTGAAAACAAAAGTGCATTTGCAACAAAAAAGACCGTAATGTCATTTTGTTGTGGTTCACAAAATCAGTTTTCTTCAGCGCAGAAGGTTCCAAATTGATGTGTTTTTATGTGACTTTGCAGATGTTTACAGATGTTCCAATCAGTTCTCGAGTGATGCATTCCCACAATGGTCTGAGCCACTGAATAGATGTTTTTTCACCTATTTTCAGTAGTGAAAACAACAGTAGGCTTCTTTCATCTGAGCGCAGAAATATAAACTCTTGGACACACTGTAATATGTAGATGATCAGATGCATCAGTAGATCATTACATTTAGCTGTACTACACATACACCATACATGTATATTTGAAGGCTTGTATTCAAAAGTTTCCGTTTAAAATGTCTCTTTATTAGATTTTTAACTTTTGAATATTCATTCATTGTCGATATTGGAAGATATATCTGAAAAGCTTTTTCAAAACATTGAAGCAGGCATCATTTCTCTAGCAGCCCTTGTACAGTTACACTCTGTTTTACCATACATGTTATACCATGCCAGTATCGGTGGATGGAATGTATGATTCAACCACTTGCTTTTACTCTCGCTAGTGACTAACACACACTTTCCCTTTCTGACATCGTAAAAGAACAATCACCGGCCACCTATAAAGTCCAGAAATTAGCCCCAGCTCCTTCGAGTCACTGAGCCGTTCAGTAAAGGGCTCCCGTTAAACAACAGCACGCAACACACACACCCCTCAACAGTACTCACTTTAACAAGGAGGCCCAGTGGCTAAGCAGTCAGTCAGTCAGTCAGTCAGTCAGTCAGGTTCCTATCCATGTGCCAGTTTTAGAGAGCACACTCATGCTCCTGTAAAAAACACCCTAACCTATCAGTCCCAATACCCCGCCTGCTCCCGTGAGGGAGAGAGAGAGAAAACTCCTCCCATTACAAGTGGCTGGGATTTGGTGTGTGCTCATTAAACAAACACACATCAAAGGGGTTTAGTCTGGATGCTGGAGGGCGTTTTGGAGGGGGGGCAGGGGAGACTGGGAGTGTGTGTGTGTGAGTGTGTGTGTGTGTGTGAGAGAGAGAGAGAGAGAGTGTGTGTCTGTTTGGGTTTCTAGTGTGTCTGAGAGAGAGAGAATGAATGAGTGAGTGAGTGTGTGTGTGTGTCTATATATGTGTGTGTGTGCGTCCGTGCGTGCGTGCGTGCGTGCGTGTGTGTGTGAGAGAGAGATAGAGAGAGAGAGAGAAAGAGAGAAAGAGAGAGAGAGAGAGAGAAGTTGGGGGCAAGGGTGTGTGTGTGTGTGTGTGTGTGTGTGTGTGTGTGTGTGTATAGTGGCGGTTAGAGAGGGGGACAGAGGCTTCCTGAATGAACAGCTACACTAACACACACACTCCTCAGCTCCAGAGAGACTACCAAATGGAGGAAGGAGAAGCACATGTGAAATCCACCTGCCACAACACGTCCTTTAGAGCCAGAGCTCACTCATCGCTTGCATCACCTCACCCTGGCTCACATCTACTCAGGATGAGTCATTTCTGTACAGCGCTATATGATGAGTGTTGATCATACAGACACACTCATGCACACACACACACACAGGTCCTGTCCTGCCAAACATTCAGGAAAAATCTTTGGAGAATGAGTGATTAACCTTTGATTAGATGGTAAATCTCAAAAGGGCACTCTTCCTCTCGCTCTCTCTCTCTCTCTCTCTTTCTTTCTTTCTCCCCCCTCTCCTCTCACCTAATTATAGCACAGGCTTCTCTACACACTGCACATTATCTCACTCAATTTGCTTCCCTCAATCCTCAGTTCACAGATGCTCAATGACCACAGGCCCCTCCTGGCTCACTAAACGCCTGCTTTCTCCATCTGTTTACAACGCGGCGCCTACAAGACATCAAAACTATGCCCTTCTTGGAAAAGCAGTGTGAGAAAGAGAATTCACAGTACTGTTTCAACTCCAGAGATGTAATAGTTTAATAGAGGAAAAATAAGGAGGAGGAGGAGGAGGAGGAGGAGAAGAAGAAGAAGAAGAAGAAGGAGAAGGAGAAGACACAACAGTACCTTTTTGGTCAGCGGTGTACAGTAACCCTGGAGGAAGTGGGGAGAGAACTGTGGTGAACGCAGGAGAACAGGTTTCTTCGAAAAAGCAGAGCCCACCTCAAACAGCATGACTGCCCTCAGGCCGACCGTGAGGAGAGCGAATGGATGGGATGGGACAGGACACCCAATCTGTGCTTGTCTGGACAGGACTGACTGAAGCCACACAGTACTGAGTCATCCTCTGGGAGTGGTCTGGCTGAAGACCATCCCTATGGGTGCTACATCTGAAGCACATGTTGATGATACAGGGCACTGAAAACAGATCTACTGAATAGAAATGATGATAGAAATGATGTTGAGGTTGAGGATGCTGAAGTTACTATTACTATTACTATTGAAGTCAAATTGGGAGAAGGCTCAGACTTAAATAGGTGGCAAGGAGAACTTGGTACTGCTTACAGTGCAGTTACAAACTGTGGTTGTGCTTTCATTTGAACTACTCTGTGTCTACGGTTAAGTTTTCTTAGAAGGAAGCAGCCTTAATCTTCCATTAGTGAGTGACTGGGAAACCCACAGCCGTGGCAGGACCTCGCAAAGCCACAAACCCCAGCTGACCAACGCTGACTGGACTTCAAAGGACTGTGGGTGCCTGGTTCACTCCCATCACTCTAACCCTGTGCTGTTTGTTTGTTTGTTTGTTTGTTTGTGGTTGATTACACCCCGGGTCAGGATATTAGCGCTGCCACGTCGCCTGCTGTCCCTGCTGTTGGTGTCGCCCACGTGTAAATGGAGGGCTGGACGTAGAGGGAGGGAGAGCAAACAGGCAGCGGCTCCTTCCTTCCTCCGACACTCTTTCATCACTCCTTCAGCACCCTCCTGCTTCAGTGAGCACGTTACAAGGCACTTTAGATTAGCTAGCTGAGAGCCTGACAACACGTCACAAGAGAGTTAAGTGTCTCTAAAGTTAGTTATGCTCTCAGTGAAGATTCAGGAGGTTTATCTGATTATGCATGAAAATTGATCTGATTTATATGTATTTGTGTGTGAGTGTGAGTGTGTGAGTGAGTGTGTGAGTGTGTGTGTGTGTGAGATTGTGTGTGTGTGTGTGTGTGTGTGTGTGTGTGTGTGTGTGTGTGTTGTGTGTGTGTGTGTGTGTGTGTGTGTCTGTAAAAGAGAGGAAGGGGGAGAAAGAACACAGTATGGTGAGTGCTACAAGTCACACCTAAGTCCCTCTCTCTGGTACTACTGAATGTAGTAAGACCAACTATTCATTCTCAATAAGGTGTTGATAGAACAGCAATATAGTGGGTTTGTTTTGCATACACATCACAAAAGCATCACAGTAATTGATCTCTAAAGCATGGCCTCGCAGCTTCAGTTTGAGGTTCCACTCTTCTTACGAGCTCACATTCTCTGCACTCACTCTTGAACATTACAACCATGATTGACCTATAAAACTGTTAACCACTACTTTCTCTTCAAGACAATATCAGATATTACTTACTGATATTTACTCTGTCAAACAGAATGTTAAACCCCCACTTTTTTATAATATACAAATGCCTTCCATCTTGCCTTGATCCTGCACAAATCATTGTGACATTCAGATGTATTAATGATGTTCTCTGCCTTCTGCTGTTGACATCTATGACACAAGGCCATGTTTCAAACACCAGAGAGAGATTTGCTTGGGCTTCAGATCAATGAATCACTCTGGCCACTCTGCTGACGGACTCTTTGCCTCGCTCCCCATGTCGCTGGAGCAGTCTCTTCATGGGACCTGGTCAGAGGGTGATTTGTGACCCTAATTTCCTTAAGATCCGCCATAAACCTGACAGCTCTGTTCTGCTGGGGGGCATTCTGCTTGACCAGAGGGGAATGAAATATGGCCGCCATTGCCATGGCGCCCCTGATTGAGGAGCCATGCAGAGTCTGTTAGTTAGCAACTGTGGGGGGTTTGGGACTGAAACCGAAGCAGTAGAACATTCTAGCACTGAGTATTTTAATGTTTCTACAAGGATTCCTCGTTCCTGTTACTAATGTGTTCTCGGCATTGATTTCCAGTATGAAGCAAAATGAGCACTTTTACGAAAGCCCATGAATTCTGTGACGCTTCACTGTAGAAAATGTTTGTATGTATAGCAACAAACTCTACGTCATGTGGTATGGATATATGGTGCTCACTAAATTTGACCATCATTCTATTTATTAATCTGAGAGTTTAGCTGTCAGCCCAAGAAATTATTTACCGGAAATGACTAGAGTTGTACCTCCAGAATGAAAGTGCAGTAAGATTAAGAAAAAGGTTTTAGAGGTCAATCATAGATGTTTTTAACCTGGATTTAAACATGGCTTCATTTGGAGCACATCTAAGATCTTTTGGCGGTTGGTTCCAGTTGCATGCTGCATAATTGCTAACGGTTGCTTTACCATGTTTAGTTTGGACTAAGAGCCCTGCTTGGTTTATATCCTTTAAAGGGATGCATTCTCTGCCTAAACCATTCAGTGATTTATTGACTAGTAGCAACACTTTAAACTCCATTCTGTAACTACCTGGAAGCCAGTGTAAAGATTTTAGAACTGGAGTGCTCTGTTCTTTTGGTCTTGGATACAACTAATAATAAAAAATTAGCTGCTGCTGTTTTGGGAAGTCTAGTTAAGAGACCATTATAGGAGTCCACCCTCCTGAAGATAATGGATGCATGGATGAGCGTCTCTTGTTTTTTTGGGGACACCACACCCTTGATTCTGGCTGTTTTGGTGATTGCTCTGATATGGCTGGTGAGGGTGAGATCTGAGTCTATTTGGACGCCAAGATGTGCACTTGGTTTTAGGATTTCTGGAGCCCGGGAATGTTTTCTAGTACTAATTCTCTGCTCTTTGTTGCCAAACACAATAGTCTTTGCTTTGTCCTCATTTATATGAATTTTGGCTCATTCAATAATTGATTTGCTCTAAACATTGACACAGTGAATCTATTGAGCCGAAGTCAGGTGAGAGAGGGTGAGAGAGACATATATATGTGTATCATCTGCGTAACTATGGTAATCAATGTTATTGTTCTGTACCATTTAGCCCAAAGGCAGCATACAGATATTGAACAGAAGAGAACTGATCCCTGGGGGATTCTGCATGTCATAGACACCCTGCCAGATTCATATAACTGCCAATGGTGACAAAGTAAACTCCGGCCTTTTAAATGAGACCTTCAGTAATTAAAGACTGCTCTGGACTGCTCCTACCCGATTTCCAACCTGAAAACAGATCCAAGAGTCATACTAATGATCCTAACTTCTTTGTAACTGTGAGGATCATCTAACAGACCACAAGCAAATCTGTGGTGACAGAAACTGCACTGATATCACAAACTCACACACACCTCAACACTCAGGGTGTTGTCTCACTGACAGCAATTAAGCAAATTGGTAACTGTCAGTAATCAAGCTTTGAACACATTGTTTATAAATTCTGACATTAGCATGTAAATGAGCTGCCTCTTCATGTGAGCAGGTGAGGCACAGGCCTGCTAAAGGAAGGAATTGATATCTGAAAGCTGTCTGGCAGAAGTACGATTCTCTTCACTGATCATACAGGGGGAAAAAAATCGGTTCTGTATGGTGAGACTAACTGGACCGTGAAATGGCAGGAATCAAAATAAATGCACCAATTTTCTTCCACCAATATCATGGTACCTCTCTAACCTCTCAATATGAGTTCACTGAGTCTGCCTGAGCGTGATATCGATAATTTTAAAGTTTAAAAGGAAGGAAGCACCATGTTTCTTTTTCAACTCTCCAATCTCCAATTTGACATTAAGATTTTAGCATCTCCAAATAAAGACCAACCTCGCCTCTACTCTCTGTTGCTGCTACTTTGAATTATGATGAAGATGCAAAGATGCAGAGTATTGAATAGTGCTGTTAAATTGAAAAGTAAGACTAAGTACTTCAGTACTTTAGTACAACTAAGGTTGTTAGTGTTGAAGGACATGGGTATGTTGATCGATGTAGAAGGCAAACGTTCAGCAGTGTTTTGGAGGTCTCAGATGATTCTCATGAATGTTTTTTTCTTCATACTGGAAATACAGTCTTTCATTGGAAGGGATGTTTCTTTTCAAGTGAAGATTCCATTCTTTTACTTAAACACATCCAGTGGCCAAATCCTCAAGGGCTTTTACCAAGAGGACCTAGAAAAAGAGAGATGCCAGTTTGTGCTTGACGTATTGTAGCATCACTGTAATAGAGTAGGCTCAAGCAGTACAGGACATGGACACCCGCCCAGAGGCTTTTCTCAGCTGTTGGCATCACCCCAGAGGCTTGTGTTCGGGTCCGTCGCCTGGCACAGCTTCATGTGTCAGCACCCTTGCTGGCTGCTAAGGGAACCAATCAGCAGGTGCTCCTGTTGCATTTGGCCAAGACCCCCTGTGCTGCACCTGAGTGACAATGTTCAGGTTGGTACTTCCCTAAAGTGTCATTGTTAACTGAGGGTCTATCATTTTGAACTCCATCTATCTCTTAGTTTGAATGGTCTTAGCATAATGATGCTTTCGATAAATGCAGTGCAGATACATTTGTGGAAGAGGACGGGAAAGAAAATTAACTGCTGTGTTTCTCAGGCCTCACCAGCTCCGACCTGTTTGGGTGCTATGAGGCCATTGTGCTTGTGTCAACAGCATCACTGACTGATAAGACATAGCAACCAGAGCATGTTTGGGCAGTTGCGCTGGTTGTGCCTGTATTTTTTGCCTTTGGGGAAACCATCTGTCCTTTCAGCATACGTATGTCTGATTTAATGTATATTATAAGCCATCAGAAGGTGTCAGATTCTGCCAGACTTTCACCCTGTGTAGGTCCCATTGCTTTAATGTACAGGCCACGCTGGAATTGTGTAGCTATAGATTACTAAACCCCAGAGATTACTTTTGTCTTGGAGCATCAGTGATATCTTACTATCAGGAGGCACAGATTAGTATGGCCACTTTCCAAACAGTGAGAAATCAATCCCTGATACATCACCTTTTGATGAGCGCTAGTTGATTGTATTGATACATTTTTAAATGCTTATTTAATTAGTTAATGCTTGCTTCCCCTAGTTTCCTCTGTGACTGTGTCGGTGAGGTGAAATACAACGGACTTGATGTCCTAATTCACCGAGGTAGGGCCTGAGCGTCAGCCATGAGGTGAAAAGTAGAAAAAGAACTAACCGTGACTTTGGGTCAGGCACTAAGGACGATATTCCTCGATATTCATGCCAGCCAGTGCTGAGCTAAATCACCAATGCAGAAAGACTGGGCCTCTGTGGCTTTATTTGAAACAGCTGTTTGTGTGTGGGTGTGTGTGTGTGTGCTTATCTGCGATAGCGTACGTGTGTGTGTGTGCAAGCTTACATACATACATTTCTACATGTCGGCTTTAGAGCCAGGGATCTGAGTGGTAGCATGTGGGCCTTAAGACCTCAAGCAAGAGCAAGAGGAGGAGGAGGAGGAGGAGGAGGAGGAGGAGGAGGAGGAGGCGGAGGCGGGGGAACACCTGCATATGGAGAACAGGAGCCTTTTAGGCACCAATCACTTTCTTCTTCTTAAGCGTGGCCCTAGACCAGCTGTGCTGAGCTGCCGGCCAGAGCCACTGTGAGGGCCCTTCTTCCTCTGTCCCCTCGAGAGCTGTCCGCACTCACTTCATAACCTATTGGGGGCCTGTCAGCGGCTCACACACCTCAGACATCTGAGGGCCCGCGCCAGAGGAAGTACATCCCGGCCTGCTCTCCCCTAAAGCCCAGGGCAGACCCAGGCAAAAGCCTCCGCACTCTAGCGTGCTAGCATGTTCTCGCTAAGCCCTCTCAGACAGGGATGGCTGGGAAGTTCCCTAATCTTTTAAAAAACATTCCTAAGATGTTGAGACAGTCATCTGAAGAGGGATGGGAGAGGGGGCTGGAGGGGCAGGAGAAGAGATGGAGTGGAGTGTTTTTCAGAAGCTGGAGGGTCGTGAAGCCTGACAGCGTAATCCGTGCGCGGAGAGCTCCTGAGAGGTCACGCCGCAGGCAAGGCCTTCGCCCGTGACAAAGTGTGATGACACGGTGAGGCTGCAGATGAGAGTTCACTTTCATTTGTCTTGTCTGCATGTGGTGCGGTGTGGTGCGGTGCGGTGCGGTGCGGTGCGGTGCGGTGCGGTGCGGTGCGGAGCGGTGCGGCGTGGTGCCATGTGGCCCGGTGCGGTGAGGCACGCCCCATGCACTGTACTGCACAGGAGAAGGGAAAGGGTCGGTGAGAGCAGAGGAACTGAACTCTGCGGGGAGCTCATCTGCTCATCTGGTTCCTCTTCTGACTGTGTTTGAAACAGGGCTCACTTTCATAAGGCCTCTCATTGCACACACCATCACATGTCTTCATCTCACAACATTCATGGGAGTCTGGTGCTCAAGACGCAAGACGTCCATATGCCTGTACTCATCAGTCCAACTAATAGCCTTGCCACCATCAATTTCTGTGCTATAAGTTGTTTTCTTTAGGACCCTGAAACCGAATGTATTAATCAAATGATTCAGAAGAGTGTCAGAGCATTACAAACACTGCACATTTTGACATGATTCTTTTCCTTATGGTTGGCAGTATTTTCTGGAGTTACTCTGAGTACTGAAGTACTGTTCAGTTTATATATCTGACCTCACTGGGTAAAATGTTGTTAAAGGTTTGCTTGGAAAAATCTTCAACGTAGCATTTTTCGTCTGTTTTTTATTTCAGTACGGACCTCTGTAATCTGCCAAGATTAAGCCTGACATGCGAGTGTATCATTTTCCTGTGCTGTCACACATGTTCGAAACCTCACACACACACACACACACCTGTGGACCAACTAAATGCAACCCGACATGACCGTACCTCACTGACACACACAGACACACACACATGCGTGTGCACACACACAAACAAGCAGATTTAGCATGATTGATTCCCTTGCTGACCCGTGGGGGCCAAAGGGGAGACACTCTAGCTCTTTGTGGCCCTCGTGCTAGCGGACGGCCAAGTGTGTGAAGTGTGCGGTTCCTCCCTCATGGAGTACACACACACAGTAAGTCACGGGAGCCATCCTACTCTATGGACTGAGTACACACACACACACTGTCATGGGAGCCATCTATGGAGAGAGCCTCAAAAGAGCCTTACATATCAAATGAAAGCAAAGGCAGCTCTCCTCTCCCATCTAGAGAGCTCTAACAAATCTCAAAGGAGAGATCACACATATGCACAGTATGAGTTTATGTAAATACATCCCTTCGGGCAGCTTGAGTCCTGCACATACAGGTACTTCTGCCCAGCGGCCGCTTGTTTATTCTGGCTTTGGAGGTGAAATATGCAACTGGAAAGTGGTCACGGCGCATAAACAAGAGATGGTATTTAGCCACTAAATGTTTTTGGCTTTGGAAACAAAGGTCTGGTCAATCTGGCTGAAATCGTTAGAATCTTGGATTTGAATGAGAATCTCTCACCATGAAGTGTAAAAAAAACTGTATGTCTAATATTATTTTGTTTTATTTAATTTATTATTTATTTAATGTATTATTTTGCTACATTTTATTTATTTTGTATTAGTAAATTAGTTTATTGTCAGTATATTCTGTGAGTGGGGCAGATCACTAGGACCTGACCAAGTTCTGCTATGTGAACTGAACCACTCTGAATAAGACGTGTAAAAAAACCTAAATGTCTAATTCTGATTGTCAGGGTCTTCTGTGAGCGTGTCAGATCATGGATCTAAAGTGTTAAAGGCCCAGGCAAAGGCAAGTGTAGGCCAGGCATGGTCTCCCCCCCTGGCTGTGTGGACACAGTGGAGGGGTCAAACTGAAGTGTCTGTGAGGAGTGCAGATGGTCATGTTATTTGAGAGGTTACCCACCTCCACCAGCCGCCACCCCGCCAACCCCCTCCCCAAATATATTGTATCAGCCCTCTGACTGTCACACTCACTCACACACACACACACACACCCACACTCACACACACACACACACACACACACACACACACTCACTCACACACACACACACACACACACATACACAGCCCACCAGCAAGGAAGTGTGTTGCTTTGGAATGTGTTCTGTGACTGGTGGTGTCTCAGTACAAACCAACTGTCAAATGAAACTTTCAAAAGTGTGTTCAGATGTGCATGACCAAGGAATCTACTAGGAACAAGGCTGAGAGGTCAAGTCACTGTAGTTGTAAACCTGTTTAACAGCAGTCACTGCCATTGCTATGAAATACTAGCACAGGATTATTTCATGTCACAAAAGGATTCACACAGACTGCAGAGATTACATTTACACTCACACAAGCATGCTCTCACACTTACACATAAAATACTTACACACAAAGTTAGACACACACACACGCACGCACGCACACACACACACACACACACACACACACACACACACACACACACACACACACACACACACACACACACACACACACACACACACACACACACACACAAACTCATAGACACACAAACATTCTCACAAATGAAGACCCACTGAGTACTCACTGGTTGTTTGCTGTCTTCACCACAGATCTAAAACCGTAAAGCAACAAACCAACACTTCCATACCTTCAGTTTGTCCCTGGTGTCTCTCCTTGACGTGTTTCTTGCATGAGTCTTTCCTGTTATCCTATACCATTTCTGGGCTTCGCTCTGTCCGGCAGTCACACAGTACACCAGCACAGGGGAGGAGGAGCTGCAAACTGAAAAAAACCTTCCTGACATGAATTAGCAATCTGAAAGAAGCCATGTAACCATGTCTGACCAATGAGGAGGCCCTACATCAGACAGACACTCCCCCTCCCACTCCCTGTCCCTCCCTCTCCTCTCTTGTTCTCTCAGTGACAGGGGTGGAACTACTGACACTTTGCCATGGTTTCCATAGCAGCACATTGGGATTTAATCCTTACATTTAGATTGTATGTGTTGTATCATTGTGTTTAAACTTCTGACTAAAACATGGTCACGGCATAGATAAATGTATGGATTGTGTACGTTTTCATGAAATTATTGGTGGTTGCAGATAAAAGAAATGTATATTTGCACAAGCTGTGAGCTAAACAAGTTATATTTGCATAAGCGCAGACACAGAAGATATTCAAAAATGTCCATGTTCACAGAGCTGTATTCCAGTGCTTTTAGTGCAGTGTCAATGTGGCTGTGCTATCTGACAGCAACATAGTGTGTACATCATTGACAGCATATCTGCTGCAATGCAGATAATCCAAACAGATTATTAGTTTGCATACTATGGTTTCCTTAGTTTCTAAAAGACTATAATTTACACCAGTTACCCATGTGTATAAATATGTGTATGTCTGCATAAATATGCTTTTATGTGTGCACATGTGTGCATAGTTATGTATATTTGTGTTTTGTGAGTGTGTGCATATATGTATGAGTGCAAGTGTGTGAATGAGTGTGTGTGTGTGTGTGTGTGCCTGTGTGTATGAGTGCAAGTGTGTGAATGAGTGTGTGTGCGAGTGTGTGCATATGTGTATGAGTGCAAGTGTGTGAATGAGTGTGTGTGCGAGTCTGTGCAGCAGCCTCTGTGTTTCATTAGTGTCGAGGGTGTTGCTGCAGACTGAAATCTTGGGACGTACTTCTGAAGCGTAACCTTTCTTTTATTAGCACTTCTGGTCTTTTTAACCATTCAGCATTTTAACGCTATAGGCAGCGACTTTGAGTGCCCAACAGAACAAGACTGGCTAACTGTCTGGGGTGTTTTAAAGTTTATACGTCTCAAATGTTGATGATTTGTCTGCCACAGTGGAGCTAGGCGGTTGTGCCGGTCCGGAAATGAAACTGGCTTCTGTGGGAGGAAGGAGAGGGTAAGTGATTCTGGGCGTAATTGTCTTGGGCACACAGGTGCATTGGCAGTAATGACATAATTAAACAGGTCACAACATGGCAAGGGGTCTGAAGGAAGTGCTATTTTCCTCTCAGATAATGTGTTCCTCATGCTCCATTTGTGCTATAGCGGAAAGACACACAAAAAAACAACAGAACAGAGAGCAAGAAATAAGAAAGACAGGAAGAAAGAGCGGAACAAGCGAAAGAAAGAAAGTAAGAAAGAAAGAAAAAAGGGAGAAAGAAAGACAGAAATGAAGGAAGGAAAAAGAAAGAAAGAAAGATTTGTTCCCAAACAAAGCCTCTTTGCACAGCAGCTTCTGTAGATTTTGGACCCATTTTTCGAAGGTATTAAAATTTTGTTCTGGTCCGAGACATGGGAACGGCTGACAAATTGCCCTTAACAGGTGTTCGAAGCTGTCAGGTATTCTGAGCCTCTGTAGCACGGACAAGCTGGTGTTAAGTATTTAGCATGAACTGAGGCATACGCAAGGCATGGCCTGAGAGAGCAGAGCATGCCACATTATCTGGACTACATATGACATGAACATGTGTGTGTGAAATTGTGTCACGGCTGAGAGAGAGAGTAAGGAGTTTTGATCAGAAACACACCCTGCGCTTTCAAACCGTGCCCCACCTCAGCTTCCTGGTGTATAATTTACAACTTCCTGTTGTCAGCACGATCCCTGTTGACTCTAATCCCTGGTGTTACAATAACCCCTGTGGCCCCAGGTCTCAAGTGAGAAAGACTGAAGGAAACCGCAGGCAAGTCAGGTAGATCAGTCGTTTGTAAAATGACATGAGGCTCTCTTTTTCAAAGAGGTTAAAGCCTCTTTTGTTGCAGGGATTTGTCAGGGTGCTTGTTTAAGAACTTGTTTGTATATTAGACCAGAGAGAAAGCATCATTCCACACATGCACTGCTTTAATGGGTCATTGTGTTTTCCATGTTAAGGAAAGAAATTCAAATCATTACTAGTAAATACATAGATAAAATACATGATCAAGCTCTTCAAAGCTGACACATTTCTCAAAAAAGCGGATTGTGGAAACTGCCAAATGGTGACGAACATTAGATGCTGTACAACAGGGAAATCTTTTGGAAAGCTGTGCTACACATGTATGCTACGGTGGGGAAAAGAAGGGAAAAGAGACGAATAGATGAACAGTTAGAGAGAAAAAGAGGGAGAGAGAGAGAGAGAGAGAGAGAGAGAGAGAGAGAGAGAGAGAGAGAGGGAGAGAGAAAGGCGAAGAGAATTGGTGGGCTTTGCCCCCCTGCGTGCATCCCATCACCTCTCATCCCTTTTATGGCCCTCCTTTTACTGATGTCTCATTTGAGTGGAGGGATGAAAGGGGCTGGCGTGGGGCCCAGGGCTCAGGGCTCGGGCTCAGAGCATCCATCACTCTTTATGAGCCTCCCTGTCACGGCCAGAGAAAGCCTCGTCCCCGACACTGTTTCTGATCAGCTGTAAACGCCTCAGTGTCACTGTAATTGCCCCCCGTGTATACGAGAGCTCCTGCCCTCACCAGCCAGGTGTACGGCACAGGGCAGTTAATCACTCACACCTCAGACAATGGGGGCAATGTTGCCCCCCCCCCCTCTCTCTCTCTCACACACCCACACAGACACATCCAGTCAGTCAATCTGCATCTCCATGTGCAGTTGTATAACATTTAAGTATCCATGGGCATATACCACAAATACTGTTTCTTTTTTGCTATTTTTACCTCCATGAAATAAAAAGTGTCCATTGCATTAGCATTGTGTCTATATTGACTACTTTTCAGTTCAGGATAAGAAAATGTCATGATGTCATTTGCCCAGAGGTGCCCAGACTTTTGCATACAACTTTATAAGATATCACATTACAGCCATTGCAAATGACTATGGGTC
The DNA here is from genome assembly GCF_900700415.2 of Clupea harengus. Taxonomy (NCBI): domain Eukaryota; kingdom Metazoa; phylum Chordata; class Actinopteri; order Clupeiformes; family Clupeidae; genus Clupea; species Clupea harengus. The sequence goes on along the minus strand of NC_045155.1, from coordinate 20,150,469 downwards.
TACATGGACGTTGTCGGCAACAGGAAAAACCTTGTTTTATCAATTATCAAGTCATTAAATGTCTGACCACTGCATTTTCTAGAATTATATTTATGTTGGTTATTAACAAGGAATATATGGCATCTGTCAGGTCTGTGCTCTGTTTTCGTCCCGTGCTTTTACTTTGTTTCCCCTTCGTCCTTTTATGCCTTACATTTGCTTCCCTGGGAACTTTTCTGGGACGGTGGTTCGTCGAGTGGGGAGGACCGGGACACCGATGACGAACTCACAGAAGGTGGGTTTATTGATGAAGGTCCTATCCTAGGTGATCGCTTCTTTGAAAAGTCAGAAGACGGAGGCGACTACACAGACTATACCTATGGGGACAGTTCAGATGAGGAGGAAGAAACGTTCCCACCAGTTCCTGAGCCCGGACCCAGCCGAGACACACTGTTTGAGGGTAGTCGGTTGGCCATCCGGCGAACCCCGTTCAGGACACCACCTCAGGCCTCGTCTCCTTCAGTTCGAGCACCCCGACTTACCCCAGTACCAGGGCCTGCACCACACCGGGCTACTGCTGCTGCTCCTCCCGCGGCTACTGCTGCTGTTCCTCCTGTGCCTCCAGTGCCTGCAGTCCCAGTCGCCCCCGCTGCCGACCCAGACCCCGCAGCCACCGCTGCCGACCCAGACCCCAGAGCCCAAGCGTCCCAGAGCCCAAGCGTCCCAGGCGCCTGTCCCAGACGCCCGTGCCCCTGTCTCCAGTGTCACAGGATTCCCCATTCTGGTTGCTCCTGTCCCGGGTGCCACAGTCCCTGTCCCCGGCACCGCCAGCCCCAGTGAATCAGGCAGTCCACAACTACCCCAGCCACTGGTCCTGCAGTCCATGCCATCACTGACCCTGCAGTCCCAGCCACCTCTTGTGCTGCAACACCGGCCTCTTCCCCTGACGACGTCTTCCAAGCCCTGGTTGAGGAGGCGCGTCGTGGTCTCCTCGCCCCCAAAAAGGCTCCCAGTCACCCGCCAGACCATTTGCCCCATTCCGACTGCCCACCAGCCCAGCCGCCAAACACTCCGCCCCTGTTCGGCCGTCCACTCGGGCCGGCCGCCTGACCCTTGGTCCCTGTCCAGCCTTCTGCCTGGCCCCTGCTTGCCCGCCTGCCATGCTCTTGACCCCCTCCACCCACCCTATGTGGACTTGTTTGGTTTGGTTTGGGCCGTCTGGGATCCGGCCCTTAGGGGGGGGGGGGTTATAGGTCTGTGCTATGTTTTTGTCCTGTGCTTTTACTTTGTTTCCCCTTTGTCCTTTTATGTTACTTCCTTGTTCCTGCCATGTGCTCCCTTGTTGTTGTCCGTGTCTCCACCCCTCACCTGTTCCCAATTATCACCCTGTTTGTTTGACTGATTTGTTTCTCCCTTGTTAATTCCCCTTGTTTAGTTCACCCGTGTCTTGTTGTCTAGTTCCCCCTTTGGTATTTAAGTTCAGTCTGTCTTGTGTTTCTTGTTGGTTCGTCATTTTTAGCATGGTGAGTTCTGTTCTATTTGGCTGTGTGCTTTCCTGTATTCCTGCTCTGCCTTGCTTCCACGTTTTTTGGCTCTGCCTGTGTTTGGGTCCCTAAGTTGGGATCTTCTTTGTCTTCTGTGTTTTGCCTGGATCTTTTGTGTGTTTGCCTTTTGGACTTTTGCATTTAAACCTTTTTGTAAATAAACCTTGAACTGTCCCTGCATCTGGTCTGCAATTGGGTCTCGACCTTCCGAATCGTGACCGCATCAATAGATTTTAAATCAAGTAATTGTTTCCTTTAGAAGTTGAAGTTGCATTTTTATTATATGAAGTGGAATCTGTTCCTCGTTAACAGAATTGTTTCAGCGAGATAATTGATTTCAATCTAAAGCCCACTTTTCACAAGACCGTCTTGATTCTAATGATGAACTAAAATCAATCACCAATTTCTAAATCAAAACAAAGAGTCTCAAGACAAGTCTAATGGTAATAAATAAAAAATACATTCTGACTAATTCATATTTGTACTCCCATTTGTTTACAATGGAATACTTACTGTGTGAGACATTTGGTTTGGGAAGAGATCGAAGCAAGGTCAACTTAACCAAAATTTGGAGAAACTTGCCTGCCATCTTCTGGTTAAACACAAAACATCAGTTTATAAATTACACCTGGAATTTCATTTAATTATTTTTCGCTTGCACAATATAATAATATATTATTAATGCAAAAATATACAGAAAGGCCATTTCATGTGGGTTTCTTTTGGCTCTGTTGTTGACAGGTCCTGGATCAGCGGCTGGCTTTAGACAGGTGATGAGAGGTGAAAGGAGGCAGGTGTGGAGCTGCACTGCATGAATGGGACGAGGAGAGGAGTGAGGAAGCAGGGGAGGCAGAGCCGCTCACACACACAAGTTGGGGAGGGCCTTTTGTGGTCTGTGTGTGTGTGTGTGCCTCCGGCTCTTAATAATCTGAATCAGGCAGCTGTCCTTGCTCGCACACACTCTGTCCCTGAGTCCTTCCACACCGGAGCAGCAGCAGCAGTAGCAGGAGCAGTAGCATGAGCAGCCCAGAGAATATACAGCGGGACTCCCCTCCCAGAAAGGACATCGCCTTGGAGTCCACCAGCCTGGTCAGGGGCCCGTCAGGCAGGGAGGTAAGTGGGGGCGGGGGTACCTTTGTCCTCCATCACTTCTATTTCACCTTGGTTTCTCTACACTGGATGACTCAGGAAGAACTGCATAGGCTGAAGGTTTAGAAGAGGCCTATAGTCTCTTCTCCGTATGATAGCAGTGTTACTGAAGTGTAGATAAATGCATAGAATGTACATTGTTTTATGTACATTTATGGATAGGCAAGAGGGAGACAGAGAGGCATGTAGAGAGAAGGAAGTGGGAGAAAAACAGAGATGGAGTAAGAGAGGAATAGGGGATGAAAGACAATGATTCAACAAAACTATGGCCCATTTGACTTTTGTAGCATTGAACAGTTGTCTAACACTAATATCACCTTTTAGGTGAGAGAGAGAGAGAGAGAGACAAACAGAAAGAGTTGAGCCTAACAAGTCCTACTAGTTAAAACAACTTTGCATAGTATTTTTCATTCTATCAAAAGGTAAAAGCATTGTCTGTCCCATCTAGAGTTCGAGTCAGAGTTGACTCTGTGCTCCAGGTCTAATCTGATCACGGTGTGCACGTACACGCATCTGGTTGCTAATATTGTGCTTATGTGCTCTATAATCCTGTTAGCAGACATTTGCTTGCCATATCTCTATGCCTGGACGTTGTCAACAGCCTCCAACTTAATACACGATAGACTATAAGTACATCACAATCTTGTTATAGTCACTATCCTGTCTGGATATTCATCTAATGAGCAGATCCCTTTTCAGTGTTGTTTCACCAGTCATCATGACCCGGAGCTACGCACGGTCACCTGGACTGTGACTGTACAGGGAAATAGAGGTGTTGACGTATTGCGTGCAACAGCTGTTTTGGAACTACCAGTAATAAGAGACAATTTGCTGTATCATGCAGTAAAATCACATGAAGGAAAGCATTGTGTGTTTATCATCAGTGAACCAGGCGTAGGTCAGTACTCAAGGATAGTTCCTAGCAGATGTTGTCTCAGCATAAACAGTATCCATGTGCAGGGGGTTGAACTGCTGATGATGCAGGTTTGGTCTGGGATGAAAATCAGTTGCTTTGCATTGTGTAGTTCATATAAAGCCTTGGATGCAGACATTTGTGGGGGGAAAAGGTCAGCATCACTGACAGACCAAATATTTGCTGGGGTTTTGTTTCAGTTCAATTCAATATGTATGCATTTCAACTAAAATGAGTCACGCAATTTTGTCATATCTATTGTGCTATGATAACTTTTCAAAGTGTGTCTTCAGGCAACTTGCTGTTTGTTGTGCACCAGTGAATTGGGGTATATAGGGCTAGTGAATGTGCCCACGTGATGGGTGGATTGGGGTATATAGGGCTAGTGAATGTGCCCCAGTGATGGGTGGATTGGGGTATATAGGGCTAGTGAATGTGCCCCAGTGATGGGTGGATTGGGGTATAGGGCTAGTGAATGTGCTGTTACAGTAAAGCTGCAGTAAGGTGTTTTGGCTGAAAACTAGCAATGAAACTATTTAATTCAATTAATTCAAACTCTTTAGGAACACCGACAACAGCACAGTTGGCACTGATGAAAAGGCTGATCGACTCTTGTCTTTTGGTGATATAGTTGGTGATGGTTTTCTTTCTGACCTGCATGGAGCATAGCCTAGGCGGCAAGTTGGAAGAACGGGTGTGTTTATCTGTCCTTCTGTTAAGGCCACATGTGTTGTGTTCTTTGTTTGTCACTTCCCTTCCCTTTTCTGTAGCTCCGGCCAGGTTGCGTTCCCCATGATTGCCAGATGAGATGCACCTGGCCAGGTGATCAAGCAGTAGATAAAGACTCCAGTTTCCTGCTGCAGGAGGGAGGCAGGCAGCAGACCCAATACAAAGCCTACTGCCACACTCAGAAAACGTACCCACGTATACCACCAAAAATAAAAAAGGCAAAATAACAAAGTGGCAAGACTCTATTGTCTGCCCGACGGCTATCTAATTAGGATGCTCTCAAAAACTCCAGGTCACTGAGGTAACTACCAGTCAAAAGCACTAAAGAAGCAAATTATCTAACAAAAAGATGACCACTACGCAACACAAAGGCCATTAGCTAAAACCTTATCTACCTCATGGATGTTCAATCCCGGACAAGCCCCCAATTGTTACGCCCCAAATTTAGTGGCCCTATGGGCGAACAATTATTCCACCACTGACCCAAAACAACTACTAAAAACACCTTTAAAAGTACCAAATTCATGGGATTTATTAATACAACATCATTTAACAACTACAAGACAAACATAGCTGTACAACAAACTCCCAGGCTAAGAGGCAGCAAGACCAGCAGTTCCCAAGCTAGAAGCCTCCCTCCTGCAGCAAGAAACTGGAGTCTTTCGCCGTGTTCGGATTCTTAGATAGCTGTCTTAATCCTTGATCTCTTGTTGGACAGGTGTCTGACGAGACAGGTCCTTTCAGGGGAAGGTATCTCAAAAACCTTTGATTTCGAACAGTCTATTAAGATAGCATGTACGGCAACATGACGCTGTGTCATCACGCTGTGTGTGCTTATTTGCTAGCTAGCAGCTACTGTTAGCGACCTGGCTAACGGATACATCGCTAATGAAATCAGACTATTTTTGTTAATCAATCATGACATAAGTACATAGAACACTGTTTATTTCTCGGTAACTTTTAAAAAAAATTACCAAAAAAAGCAAAGAAATGTACATCGGTGAATACTTTTGTGGAACTTCGACGATTTCATCCGCCATCCTTTTTAAAAATTTGTCTCTGGTTAGGGAATGGCGCAGAGAGTTATGGGTAATACCTGCCGCCATCGAGACATCAAGGCAGCTCATATGCTCTCTTGAAAAATGACCGTTATGTGACGTATTTCAAGGTATCTTATTAAAGTGGAAGAGAAGGAGAAGACATTTCGAACAGTCCCTGCTCTCTTAATGGGAAGGAAGGAAGGAAGGAGGCATTTTAAGACATTACGAACACGGCCTTTATCTACTGCTTGATCACCTGGACAGGTGGATCTCATCTGGCAATCATGGGGAACACAACCTGGGCGGAGCTACAGGGAAGGGAAGTGACAAACAAAGAACACAACACATGTGGCCGTAACACTTCACATGAGTACATACTAGGGGTGTAAATCTCTCATGACAAAGACGATCCGATTCGTATCTCGATACATGGGCACGATACGATACAAGAAAAGATGCATGTTGATAAAAACGATTCAGTTCGATTCGATTCAATGCGATTCGATGCAGTTCAATAATTGAAAACACTGAGTTGTGAGGAAACAATGGACCCCATTCTCGAACATTTTCTTGTGTCTTATTAAATATCTTCTTACCAACCTCAGAAAAGATCTCAGATTCATGAACGCCTGGAAATGTGTTCTTAATTGAAAGGGCTTTCTCATGCACCTGAACTTGCATACAGAAACGCCCCGCCAGCTCCTTATAAGGGCATGCTATTGCAACGTGTGTGTGTGTGTGTGTGTGTGTGCACACTCCACAGGCAACGCGAAAGCAACTTCAGAGACTGATCAAAATCATTTCAAAGCAAGCACCGGTAAACCCAGACCTAATTTCACCAGGGAAGGGGTGGAGGTACTGTTGCAGAATGTAGATGTGTCCATTCTATTCCACGATGTCTATATCCACGCGATTGAGTTTAGTGCTTATTTATTTATTCATTCACTGCCATTTGCAGTGTTCATATAGTGCTTTTATGTATGTTAGGACATCACGATGGCTCGGTCTCGGAATCATGACTATACATGTTAAACATAATTGTTAATGATACAAATAGTCTCCTATTTATTATTATTATAATTATTTAAATCCGAGGATGTCTGTAGAAACACGCAATCAACAACGATTTATCTTCCTTGGCTAAAGTAGCTAGCATAGCATAGGCTATTGAAATGAATAGGGTAGCTAGCATAGCATTGGCCATTGAAATGACTAGCGTAGCTAGTTGTAATCTGTCATTCTCTCCAGGTCTTGGCGTTATTTGTGAGAATACAGCCTGATTGGTTTATGCTATGCGGGCTTTGGCCAATGACATGCTGTCATTGTTCTGACTGAGATCAAATGCATCAGGTCAAGTGTTTTGTGTTTTGCGCAGCAAAAAAATGGAGAGACAAACCCTTGTGAACCGATTCATAACTTTTAAATCGGGCAAAGACCGGTTCATGTCATTTTAATACCGATACGGGACTTCACGCATCGATGTAGTCGTATCTTACACGCTAAAAACGGATATCGATACGTATCGGTTATTTTTTACACCCCTAGTACATACCATAACAATTAATTTAAGGTACAATACCAGCACTAGTTACCTATACAAATATGTTTCAGAAAGTGACAAATTGTTGTACACTGTCTCTTTAAGGTTGTAGCACATGTGCTAATACACAGGAGGCTAGCTGAGCACTTTGTGATGGAAACAATAATCCCTCCTGTTGTTTTCACTCTGGTTGGTGCAGGACCCCTGGGCTGTGTGATTAAGATTTAGAAGGCCTTATCTGTATGGACCTGCTAATGATGCTGTATAGTTTTATACTTTTATGAAATGTTTTATAAAGATGTGACACTGACTGCAGTGCTTAAGAAAGGAGAGACAAGGTCAGGGAGAACTACTGGATAGTTTAACTTTGACCATTTGCTTCTGTTCTGTAACCCTGTGTGTGTGTATGTGTTTCACATCAGGTTTCAAATTTACTCAGGAGAGAGCACATTTATTGGTGGACATTGCTGTTTCTCAACTTAGGTGGATTTTTAGACAGCCTTCATGATGATGTTGGGTATTTCACCAGTGTTGTTCAGCACCTTTTTGATTGCCAGACTGAATCTCGGGAACATAAAAACTGATACTGTTTAATTACACGACATTTTACGTTCAGATAAACTATTAGCAGTAGTCCGATATCTGCTGAAACAGATGACAGAAAAACACCTTTGAAAGGCAGTGAGGCGTCTCACGATCTCTGCACCAAAATGACCATAAATGTATCACTGATGTTTCCATACCAGAGGCTCCCTGACTGCCTCATAACATGGCTGACCTAGAGGAAGGAGATTACTGTGTTATTAACACATGTTTTCACAGGTCTGCGTCGCTCTGTCAAAGGTCACTTCTTTGGCCCTGGGAAAGCCACAAATATGCAAGCGCCTCAGCGGGGTCCAGCATGGCATGGCTGGGAAAGCTGGGGCTGCTGAACATGTTGGCAGCACAGTCTCTTTGCTGTTATCGCAATGGCTGTTAGTTTCATCTACAAACTCGAGAGAGGCACATTCCAAAACCAAAGAGACCACCCATGTTCACTACAAGGTGTCAGTTCAGCCAAAATAACCAGTTAGGCGGCCATGGACTTTGTGGTCTGCTTCCAGTGTTGCTTAATTTCACTTAATTACAGTGGCAGAGTAGTTGGGTGTTGGCCATGTGGTTGTGCAAGCTCAATGTTGTCCACTAGAGGGCGGTAGCATTCTTCCTCACCTGTAGCCTTCTCTCTACTCAGACCAAAGAGACATTGAGACAGTCTGAGGAAGGCCTACTGATGTTTGCCACATGATGGACTGTCCTCTGGGTGTTTGAGTCCAACAGCCCTGTAATCAGTGACTGGACTGAGCCCATCAGATGGACTTTCACAGCAAGGGAGCTGCTGTTTATGACATAGGCCATCTAACAGCCCAACACTGACTCACGGTGAACTCTGGCAGTTTAGGTTATTTTTCCTAAGTTCCTGGATCTTTTCATCCCTATGGTTCCCCACTCACACCGATAGTTCCTCCCCAGCTCTTAGAGACCAAAGCCAGATGGGAGACCCCCGCTCTGCAAGGGAACAGTGGTGGCGAAGGGCGGAGCTGCTCCCTTGTGTAGCACTGCTTCCTTGGACTGTTTTGACCTGGCAATGCATCTATTTATTTCCCTCATGCCATGAAGGACTACCAAAGCTTGGATGTTTTTTGTTTTGTCAGAGTGGCTTTGTCATGTGTGGAGGCAAGTGGCAATGAAAAGATCAAATAGATCTGTTGTTACCATATATTATTGATGTAGAGTTTGTATACCATTGACCTGCTGTTGGGATAGCAGATTTGCCAACAGAACAATACTCTGTCACAGGTCAGAGGTCAGAGGTCACAGGTCAGAGCATCTTGTGTTTGTTCTTCAAAGGTGTACAGGATAGATTAGTCTCAAGTTACCCTAGGTAACATATTATTATAGGCCTCCAACTGCTGGAAAAGCATTGTTTCTCTGGTTCCATCTTTGAAGTGGACATTCTCAAGTGGGTTTGGAACAGACACTGGGACAAACAGTGGGGTCAATATTTGTCATGTTCTCAAATCATCAAAAATTCATTAGAGAAAGGAAAGCTTGGGGATTTAAGGACTGTAATGGCTTTTGGAGACTGCATCAAATATTTAGATAAAGGAAGCAGAATAAATAAGAGAGTAAGGATGCTTGTAGTAGAAGTAATGATGTCGAGCTAGAACAGAAGCTCAGTGAATGCGACAAGATAATGCAAGAAAGAAAATTCAATTAAATTAAAGCATGCCCTTTTTAAGTCTCTCCAGACCTTTATTTAACCACGTTTATTTTTTCTAATCCTTTATTTTTAATGATGGTTGTAATACAGTTATGTAAAATATAACACAAAAAGACATAAATGCTCAGTATTGCTTAAGTATTACATCTGCTTTATGGGAGAATATTATAGTTGGTTTCTACCAGTCAGCACAAGACTATCTGGACAAATGCTTAACGAGCTGACTCTCATCATTAGCAGTCTGCTAATAGCAGATGGTGAAATCTGCTGAAAGTACCACTAATAGTAGAGCCGAGTGCATCGTATGGTATACAGTGCAGGGCACTGACCCAATGCACACAGGTGGACCAGGCCCTCGCTCCCGTTTGCACACTCATCTTCCTGACCAGACGTGTCACCATGCCTACCCCAGCGCAGTGAGTCATGCCACTATTATGTCACCGGGGCGGCCATGATGGAGCAGGGACACAGGGGTGCTGTGTCCCCCCGCCAAAACCTCCCACAGTCCCCTGGACCACTGCTCCCGTTGTTCCAAACCTCTGAGCCATCAAGCAGTAATGGGTCTCTTATTGACCTTGTTGTGCCATACACTTTCTCCATCCCTGCTCTCTCTCTATCTCTCTCTTCTCTTCTACAAAGAGGCGGAGGCGGCCCTAATTGGTCCTGGTAACTCTGCGGGACTCTGCCCTGACTGTCCTGTTTCTGCCGGGTGCTTCAGAACAAGGGATGTGCTTATGTCAGCTTCTTTGTTGGTGCGAAAGTCTCTACCGGACCACAAGAACGTCCCTTTTCATGATGGTCCATGTGCCTAATTGACTCTGTCACTGTCAGTAATGAAATGGGGGTCCTGATGGACCGATGACCAGGCACTGTGATCACAGTGGGAGGGAGAGCGAGAGAGGCTGTGAGTGAGTGTGTGTCCTTGCTACATGCTAGTGTTCTGCACGGCTCCCTCCCGAGGCCAAGTGAGTTCTCTGAACTGCACGACCCCACCAGGGTCTAGAGGAGATTGCACCGATGCTGCTTCAGACAGCTTTGAAGTCCACTATATCTCAGTATTGTGACCTGTCACGGGTGTTAGAAAGAAAAGCCTTTATTGTTATTGTATTCACATACAACGAAATTTGGAATAGGTCAGTATCTTGCTGTTCTCTCATCTCAAATTAAAATATCTACTTTATCCAGTTTGCTGTCATCATGTAGCCCACTATGAAATGTTCAGTTACTTTGTCTCGGCTTTGTCATACCAGCTATGGTGAAACTTTCAATTTCTCTCAATAAGGAAAGAACACAACATATCCATCCTATCAGAACACAGACTGGGTTTTCCTTGCACGTGCTGTACTGTACTGTCTTTGCATTTCTGGCTCTATCATAATCCATGGCATTTACTCTCGTGAAGAGCTACACTATAACTTTTAACGTTTAAGAATAGCATAAAGAAGGAGGACATAAAACTACCCTTCCCTTCCATGGTAGACAGAGCTTAGATTGTGCCATGCACACGGATTAAAGATGAGACCTGTCTCTCTGCTGCCCCATGTATGAGGAGGGAGAGAGAGAGAGAGAGAGAGAGAGAGAGAGAGAGAGACGAGAGAAAGAAAGAAAGAAAGAAAGAGACAAGAGAGAGTGAGAGTGAACAAGAGGGAGAAAGGGACAGAGAACGGTGAAAGAGGATTTGAGCTCTTCTCGTGTGAAGGTGAGTCGTGTGTGGGGAGGGGGAGGAGTGTAGAAGCTGCCTATGTTCAGTTAGACACCGCCGCATGGCTCACGTGACGGCCAGGATTACCAGGCTCTACTGTCCTTGTCTGTACTCAGCTTGCCCCAGGAGAGGAGAGCCCTGGCAAGCATCAGTGGCAGGCAGGCTAGCTGCACACTTTTACATTTACAGTTTACAACATTTACATTACAGTCAAAACACATGACCGTGGACACAGTGTGTTAAGATCCAGCTAAAGAGGCGAATGGCATGCAAGGACACATCAAGGCTGACATCAAGGCTGACATACTGATATGTGAAATATGATATCGTTGTGTTGATACACTGATATATTGAGTTGGACAGAATGCCATCTTACTTCTGCCAGAGCAAATGTTGTCAAGTTTTTAAGGAACTATTCAGGTAATTCAAAAAAGTATGTGCACAGCTGATGTTCTTGTGGTTGTTGTTATGTTGTTGATATTGTTGCTGCCGTTTTCCCCAGGCAAGACATTCTACTGTATGCTGCTCTCCATAATCTGTATGGAGAAGGTGTTGTCACAGTAACTTCAGCACCCTTTGATAAGGTCCCATTTATAAATAGCAGCTCCTCTCAGACATACGTGAATGTTGTCCTGTAGGCACAGCGAATCAGATTAAGACTACATCTCACCTGTGCTGTCATGTGGGCAAACACTGAAGTTTTGCCTGAGCACCAATGAGATACAAGTGGGCTTATATTACATGGAAAGGAATGGGATGGAATGCTACAAATTAAAGATGTTCTGTTTTAGTTTTTGTCTTTGTTTGAGACGTGTTCATATAACAGTCCACATTACTTCATCTTTTAAGTAAACAAAGGATGTGTGCAAAAAAAAGATTAGGACTCTGCTAAAGCATCTGTATATGTGTGAACCAGTGGCTAGAATAATCAGGAGGTTAGCTCCGAGCTTATTGGATAGAATAATGAAGAGGTTACCTCCGAGCTTTTTGCTTAAAGGAAAGTTGCTGTGATCAATTGTTTTTGTCTGGAGGACCTTTCGCCTGAGGTCACTGAAGAATTGCTTTGTCACTACCAACTGCCAAGTTCAGCACTATCATGTTTCCGGTTTTGCCCTATAAGATTCCATCTGTGAGACAGTGCAACTGGAGCACCACCCCAGTGCCGCCTCACCTACAGTTTTTCCTGCTCACTCAAACTAAATATTCTGGGACTCGACGAGAAAACAGACCTTGGGGTGCGGCGGTATTACTGGGCATGAACCAAAACACGAACCTGCTATTCCTTTCCCAAGCTATTTGTCAGAACTCATCAGTACTTAAATTGACATGTTCTTGACGAAGAACAATGTTTTGTCAGGCCATTATAGGCAAGCCACACAGTATTGATATGGCATAGAACTGTTCTCGGGCTGACCTTGGACATTGACCCTTTGCTCTTCTGACATTTGTCTGGTCCACTGGACAGATGGGTCAGCTGTAACCGCCAGCTTAGGTCATGACAGACAATCTCTTAGGCCAATTATGATAACCGCACGACCTTGCGTCAGGCATGCCTCTGCTATCTATGTCTCATACACAAAATGCAAGGATAGCTGTTCTGGCCCTAGCCTAGACTCTGAGCTCAACCAAAACACTTCGAATCAGAGGCTTGGCTAGAGTTTGTGATACATCTTTTCTCTCACTGAAGGAGCTGTATACCAGCTGTATACCAGCTCCTTCTAGCCATGCTATGGCTATTATAACCTTGACTGTTGCCCTCTGTAATGTGGAACAGCCTGCTCTCTCGGCTGAAGAGGAAACCAGTGTACATCGCCACATCAGCAGTTGTGCTCTTGTGCCTATCAGTCTCTATCATTTACGCCGGCCCATTTATAATAATTGAGATGTGAAGTGTGTCACCCTGAAATGTGTGCTGCAAAAGAGCTGTTTGCTCTGCTGAACACATGCACACACACACACACACACACACACACACACACACACACACACACACACACACAAAGAGAGAGAAAAAGCTTCATATCTATCTATCTATCTATCTATCTATCTATCTCGCTCTCTCCAATGAGAAACTTTGATGTGCTGTCAATTTTGAAGGGAGCATGATAACATGTTAATGTCCAAAAATCTATGAGAATCACTTTTCTTCATCAATTTCCTACTTTTCATGAATTTAGCCACCCGACTGTTCCTCAAACATCTGTTGATGTAAATACAAGCACCTGAACAAATAAACCTCTGAACAATGTGAACCCCACCAAACATCCCCCCAGACTTTGTCTTGCCATCTGTCTGTTTTAGTTTGTGGTGATCTTTTCAAAGAGCATAGATTTCTATCTGAAAGGGCTCAGCTCTGCTGCAATCGGTCCTAATTTCTTTTCTCTCATGTCGGGCCTTACCATGCAAAAGGCTTTTTCCTGGACCACACCGGCGTTTATTTTACATACTGCCACACCGGACTCTTCCCTGCTGCCAAAAACAAAAAGGAATGAACAAAGTGACGACGTATCAAAAACACACTGACCCAGATATCATTTTGGAACACATTCTCACACAGGTTATGTAGAACACGGTTGTGTAATAGAGCAAGGATGTGAATTCATTGTTCCTGCTTTGTAACCAATATCTTCAGAAATCTTCAGAAAATGGATGTTGTACATGATATATGCTGGTGTTTACATATTTGAATAGTCTGAAGTATTTCCAAAGGATTTACTTCAGTGTTTGAAAACTCGAAAAGCTCAGACACTAAAGCCTAGCTTGAAGTAATCCAAACTTTTTATATAACAGTGATAATGTCAGAGTTTGTGCGTGGCTGCTTATGTTTGCACATCTGATAAAAAAATACATGATGATGTGCCACATCCACACGTTTGTTTATCATCACCAGCAATTATTATTAGTAGTACTACTAGTAGTATCTTATTCGTCAGCAGTGTTGAATCAGTATATCAGTGTTTATAAAAAAAAAAGATAAATTGATAAAGTGCAAGAGCACATGGCTCTTTACTATGTCTGTGAAGCGCATAGCGCTTGACAATGTGACATTCAACAACCAATCGCAGCGCCTGTGCAAACGCGCCCTTCTGCACATCACAGCAAGTAGCTCAGCCAGCCAATCACAGTCCTCCCAGATTAATATATTTGCCGGTTTAGCTGCACAGGGAATATATCCGAGGAGTAAATGTGAGGAAGGACCTTGTCCTGTAGCCTTGATGGCAAAGACTATAAGATAAAGTTGCTTTTAAATGGCAATGAAATGCTAATTTGTTGATTCTTAAATGCGTCTTATCTCGGGAGTTTAAACACATATGGCAAAGTGTTGTAACCGCTTTGGTGGATTCGTTGTTTGAAGCCGCTTTTGTCTTTGTTGTGATATTGGTGACCAAGACAAAAAAAGAAAAAACATCTCCAGGAGTTTTCAAACTGGTTTTACCACTACAGCATCATGAATCCTGACAAGGTAAGGGTTAACTCATCTGAATACAGTATGACGGAACTATGGACAACGTCTACGGCATACCATGTGCGATGTGATGGAAGGTGTCCTAGGTCAGACATTGAAACCAGTGGGCTATTATGGTTATTTTAGAATATTATAGAATTTCGTAAAATAACACTAAATGTAGGGATATAGCCTATTGCTAATGAGAACAAAATGTGCTTGTAGATGTGCGATAATGATAATGGAATTATGATCGACTCTTGGTTCACTCATCGATCAAATAAATAGATAAGTGGTCACAAGGCTTTCGGGTGAATAGTTAAGAAGTATGTCAACTGGAAGCTTATTGGGTGACACCGACACCGGTTTCGCCATATCTCTGGACCTTTGTCAGTATCCTAGAGTTTCTGGACTCACTAAATCTTTTGTTTTACTTAGTTATATGTTTTAGAAACACAGGCCTTTGATACCTACTTTTTGCATTATAGTGTTTGTGAGTAAGTGATGTTAAGTGACCTCCTCTCTGCCTTTACATTAGCTACATGTGCTCCTCGAAACACTGCCATAACTGGCGATGTGAATTCATATAGAAATTCTAAGAACCCCAATTTCGGTTTTAGTTTCAGTTCATTTTCTTTATTTTTTGCGTGCTGCAGTTTTCTTTCAAGTAGTAATATGATGATATGACAACACTTAACAGTTATGGATTAGTTGTTACACAATCCAAAACCTTTCATTATCTTTTAACGGTGTCTTTAACATGCTTTTGTTGGGGAGACATTTCAACAAAAACCCAGAACTCCTAACACAATCTGCCAAAGTCCTCAGATAGATTGACAGCTGTCAGTGAGTCGATCGGCCTAGGTGATGAACAAAGCATCGGGTTTCCTTCAGAATATATTCAATTCAATTTCAATTCAATTCAATTTTGTTTACATAGCGCCATAACAATACAATTGTCTCAACGCGCTTTACAGAGCCCAGAGCCTGAACCCCCTTAGTGCAAGCACAATGGCAACAGGGGCAAGAAAAAAACTCCCTGTTATTCAGGAAGGAACCTTAAGCAGAACCACGGCACATAAGGGGGGACCCATCTGCTTGAGGTCTGCCGGGTGGAGATAGGAAGGGGGGGATGGGGGAGGGTTGTGTGGCACAAGGAGAAGGTGTTGAACACAGCATGCATTTGGTAGATGTACATAATATATATACAGACATCCGGTGGTAAATGCATGATACAAACCAGACCAGTTTAGTAGGTATACACTGTGCTCATAGGGTTACTGTTACAGGGGTAAGGGGGAGTAGGAACAGAGAAACATGTTGGTGGTGGCAATAATATATAGTGTATATAAATGCTAGCATAGGGTATGGGGTAGAGTAAGTGTACGGCAGTGCGGTGGTGGTGGGTGCAATTGGCCGAGGGTTTCTACAGGTAGATCGGGTGAAGAGACTACAGCAGCGTCCCGTAGCGAAGATAGTCTAGTTTAGGAGAGAAAGAAAAAGAACAGAGTGAGTGGGTAGAGTTTGGCTGTCCATATGCGTATGTGGAGCAGTGGGGGTGAGGAGCAATGTTTCCACATCCATCAGCGATTGGATCATGCTATAAGGGAGAGAGAACATTTTTGTCAGTAGACATCAATTTCGGAAACAGATAAGGAGATACCTTTGGGTAGTACATTTAACAGTAGGCAACATTCACAGAGAGACCGGCTAGTATATCTTAAATGGAAGATTTATGTACATTTATTTGAGATGTTATCCATTATTTGTACACCACAAACAGGTGTTAAACACCATTACTTTTCACCATTTGCTTCCCTACACAGGGAGGGATAACAGATTATATTTAGTCTTTCCAAACTTGAACGATCATACTTTCAAGGCATGCGTATGAACTCCAGTCTTACATTATTTCAAGTAAAAACGAATTATCCAGTAGCCTAAAATCACTAAAGATGCGTGGAAGTCTGAACATAATCAAGACCTTTTTATGGTGACCCATTTTTCTCCAGGATGGTGATGGTCATCTGATTGAAAAACAAAAGTAGTGAAAGGTGTATAGAAATTGTGAAGTGTCCACGTGGAGCGTGAACACATCTGTCCCTGTGTAAAGGGTAATCATTCTGCCCTGTGTGCTTGGTCTTATCCCCATTGAAACAGCTAAGCTGCAGCAGCAGAGTTTCACCAATAAAGCGGCCTTTATGCATGCTTGTTTACATTTCAAGTTAGGGTTAAGCCATAACCTTAAGCTGAGCTCAACATGTGGTTTATTTTTTCTGCTGTAGCTAAACTGGTATGAATCTGTTGTCTTACAATATTCAACAGTCATAACATAACACAGACAAACAAACTGTGAAAAAATATATATATTTATTAGTCTAAATATAGACTAAAATAGACAAAAAATACTCCCTTCCATTGAAAGACACTTGTCAGTGTATAATGATGTTTATTACAGGTTTATGTATACCATATAGAAGTGATCTAACAAAGATAAAAAGCTGTGGGTCACTGATATTGATTGTGGCAAATTAATTACGAGGAATTAAACCCTAGTTTGGTTTAAGGTTAGATTTATTTAGCCTCAGACTCGTGTCAGTGAATGCTTTGAAATGCATGCACCCCGGACTCACTTGAAGGATCTTGCTGGGAAATGTTTTTCTCTTGAAATACCTTTGAATACAGGGAAATAGTTATTGTCATGGCTATGACTCCTGGAACATCATTCATCTCAACCAGGGTTCACGTGACCCATCCGCACATAGACCTGTGTGTGTGTTTGTTTTTTTGTTTACAATATGTGTTTGTGTGTGGCGTGTGTGCGAGTGTAGGCGGGTTGAAACAAGATTAGAACACTATTATAAGGCCACCACTGATGGAACAATCAGCTTTAGAGAGATAAGGTGTGGCCTGAGAGGGGTCACATTTTTCTTCGGTGATTGCAGAGTTCATTCTATGTAGTATTGATAAAGTGCAGGTGTTAGTGATTGTGTTGACGTTATTAATAGTATTGATGTTATTTATATATTTTTTTTAGGGAAGTTATTCTCAAACATGTAGGCCAAAAGTGTCTTAGCAGGCAGTGACTTCTATTCTACCGTTGAAGAAAAGTCAGTCATTTCAACCCTCACTTGTGTCTAACGTTACCAACTACCAGCGCTTCTCAAGGTCCGGCTCTCCCACGGCTTCCCACTCCCACAGTGCACAGAAACTCCCCAACCTGTTACGTAAAGGCTTAGTGTTGGCAGGCGAGTGGATTGGAGCAGGAATAACTACTGCTAACTTAGCCTGAAACTCCGTGTACGTGTCCATGTACCGATGCTCTCCTTAACCCTTAACTAGATTACACCCGGGGCCCTCCAGGGTTCCTACACTCTTTCTTAATGGGGCCGCGTCAGCTGGCTTTGCGTTCGTCATGAGAGGGAGGGAGGGAGGGAGGCTGTTGGCCCATGCGGTGCGGTTCAGTGATGGCATGCATTGCTGCATGCGCGATGTCCCCCCTCTCGATGTGCTATGTGTACGTGTTCAGATGTCCCCTCTCTCGATGAGCTATGTGTACATGTTCACATTCAGATGTCCCACCACTCGATGAGCTATATGTACGTGTTCAGATGTCCCCCTCTCGATGAGCTATATGTACGTGTTCAGATGTCCCCCTCTCGATGAGCTATATGTACGTGTTCAGATTCAGATGTCCCTCTCTCAATGAGGTATGTGTACGTGTTCAGATTCAGATGCGCCATTGTCCCTTAACAAGATTACTGCTGTTGCTAAATTGACTGCTGATTTACTCAGGGCCTTAATACAATTCTATTAATCTTTAGCATCTGCTGGATTAAGCCTGTCCATATGTTGTTGTTGTTGTTTCTGTACTTTGCTGTTGGAAAAACAGTTGCCTTTCTAATAGGCCAATTATTTATTTTCAATGCAAAGAACGATACTAAAGAAACCATTTCATCTGTATCCTTAATATCATTTGGGGTAGTCCCACCAAAATGTTGTCCTTGAAATTAGTCTCATTCTTATACCTTAATGTATACATTCGTTCTTAGTATGCCAGAGATCATTATATTATCTTTAGGTAGATGGAAGTCATCAATATTAGCCCTGTCAGAGGAATGTTACAGGTGTTGGAGTGCACATATTGTGTCTTGCATGGAAAATTGATCATGTTATGCCGTGGTGTTGTCATTGTAATCTATGACATGACAAGTAAGCCAAACAGATGTCATAAGCAGCTGTAGTCTATGTCCAGATGTAATTTAAAACACGATAAGTGAGGAAAAACAAATGGCATATGGCATCTTACCATTTGCTATTCCCCTAGACTTTGCGACATGTTTATATGCAGTAGAACTGCTTTTAAATAGGTGTGTTTCCCTTTTTGTTTTGCATTACAGCAGGTGACGTTCCATCTGATGCTGGCCGTAGGGACGGCTGTCATTGGCTCCCTGCAGTTTGGCTACAACACTGGAGTCATCAATGCCCCTCAGAAGGTGAGTGCTCACAAACAAACACACACACACACACACACACCCTCTCTCTCTCTCTCTCTCTCACTCAAACACTCAAGTACTTCTACACACACACACACACACACACACACACACACACCCTCTCTCTCTCTCTCTCTCTCTCTCTCTCTCTCTCTCTCTCTCACTCAAACACTCCTACACACACACACACAAACACACACACACACACACACACACACATATAGCAGTGAGATGCAGGAACAGGAAGGGGATCTATATTTATCCAGACGCTGGACTCCATTCAAACAGCATCAGCAGCACCCTGAACACCAGCCCAGGCTCTGCCCCACGTGTATGAACCACTCTGCTACTAATTATAGAGAGGCACGTCTTTCACACAGACCTACCGTACTAGAAGAAGGTCCTGATCTGCCTGTCCACTACAATGCCTCATTTTCCCACCCATAAAAGGCCAGGTAGGATGAGATGTGAGCCAAGCACTCAGCTGATATTATGGGCCCTGTATGTGTTAGCTATCATGCTTCCCCGGGCTTTGCGTCACCGTTAGAGGCTTTTAGTCTGATTGAGGAATTGTAAATATCATCACGACATGACCGGGCCTTAACAGACAAGGATGCATTTTGTACAAGTAATAGAGTTTATGGCAGGGCAGGGATGGCGGGGGGGGGGCAGTAGTTGTTGTGTTTCAAGCGTCTCTCCTTGACGTGACTCAGGCCTCTGGGCCGTCTGACTCAGCTGGTTGGAGGTGAAAGGCACCCCCCTTGGTGGAAGGCAAAATGCGATGCGGGGCAACGGTGGCCTCGGAGGCGGCGGTGCTGTAAGGGGATAAGGAGATGAGACGATGCTGTAAGATGAGGAACCTGCGAGGGCAACTCAACTCTGAGCTCCTCTGCAAATAGGGACGTGCAGATTAGGGCTAATGTTGGCTCAAGGTGCTCTAAGTTGGTGCTCTCTGGCAGACATTGCGATATGTACTCGAGACAAACTTTTTTGAAAGAGGAAGAGGCACCAAGGTCAGGGCAGAGTGACACAGCTGGTTGTAACTGTTCCAAAGTCATGAGTGAGCAGTTTCTTTGTTCTTGTCTTTGTGAAATCTTTCCTAGAGAACATAGCTTTTATATTTATACTAACTGGCTTAACACCTTCATTTACGACTGTGTACAGTGTATGATAAGATTAATAAGACAAGGTTAAAACAGTCCGCATTGGAAGCTAGTGTACCCTGTTGGAAATGGTGGTAGCAGTCACTTTTATCAGTCAGCATTTGTCAACACCACAGTTTACTGGTGTGGTGCGCCCTCTGCTGGATGTTTTTAGTATGGCAGTGTCAATGATTATGTGGCTCCTGAAGTCATTTGAAGAATACTCTCAATGAAAATCATTAAAGCATTTCAGGACAACATGTTGAAAAGAGTGAGAAGTTTGGAAGCATTTTGTTTCAATAGTCACCCTTTCTGAAAATGTACACAATGATCAGTTATGATTAACAGGTGAACTCTGACCCATTTCCCCTCTCTTTGCGTCTCCTTGTAGATCATTGAGGGTTTCTACAATGAGACATACTTTAACAGGTACTCCGAATCCATCCCTCCGTCCTCCCTCACCACCCTCTGGTCCATATCGGTGGCCATCTTCTCCGTCGGGGGCATCTTCGGCTCCTTCTCCGTGGGTCTGTTTGTCAACCGCCTGGGCAGGTAAACAATGGCTCCACGTGCCGTCTTACGAAAGACTGCCCAAATAAGATTACTACCTGCTACAGTGACCTGTGGATCTGCAGTAATCCTGCAAGGCCTATATGTTAAATAACCCATGCAGGATTTCTGTTTCCTGGCACTGCCAAACCTATTCCAGTCTAATGTCTATTTTTTATCTTTCCTGTGGTAAAAATGTGCTAAATCTAATATCTAGCATATCAACCAAATTATTTCCTTTAGTTTGCTAAGTAAGTAATGTCCATACGTGAATGGTTTATTGGGTAATGGGTAATCATCATTATGTTTACACGCTGGTCATAATAAAATGCCTTAACAACATGTTGGCCTATTTTATTTATTATATCGTGTAATTTGCTTGTGTGGTTATCATCATGTGATTTTGTTGTGACAGTCTGCCAAGTACACATAATATCCACATGAGGAGAGAGTAACCCCCCCCCCTTTTTCTCTCCATAGGAGGAACTCGATGCTCATTGCCAACGTCCTGGCGTTCATCTCCGCAGCCTTCTTTGGCTTCTCCAAACTGGCCGCCTCGTGGGAGATGGTGATCATCGGCCGCTTCATCGTGGGCCTCTACTCCGGCCTTTCCACAGGATTCGTGCCCATGTACGTGGGTGAGATCGCACCCACCGACCTCCGGGGGGCGCTGGGCACGCTGCACCAGCTCGGTGTCGTCGTTGGCATCCTCATGGCACAGGTGTGGAAATCACGGATAAAGGATTAGTGTGGATTTGTTTTGTCATTTTGCATTTATTTAGTTTATTTATGTACTTTTTCAATCGGAGACCTCTTGGGAAATTGCAGAAACACAAACACAAATAATGATGCATGAACAAGCATTCAGTGCACACACACATAAGCATTCACTACACACACACACACACTGCACAAATGCACACACACACACATAAACATTCACTGCACACACACACACACACACACACACACACACACACACACACACACACACACACACACACACATAAGCATTCACTGCACAAACGCACACACAAACTGTCCTCCCACATGAACCTGTACAGTATAAGACTGCTGAGATAACACACCATACTATCTCACCACATAACTCCCATGCTGTGTTGTGTGCAGATCTTTGGTATGAAGTCCATCATGGGGAATGCCACGCTGTGGCCCTTCCTGCTGAGTTTCACCTTCATCCCTGCGCTGCTGCAGTGCATGCTGCTGCCCTTCTGCCCCGAGAGCCCCCGCTTCCTGCTCATCAACCAGAACGAGGAGGGCAAGGCCCAGGACGGTAAGACCTGCTTACGTATGCCAGTGGGTTAGGATAGCCAGCAATATACATGTATCATACAATTGCAACTAATACCATAGTTTGTGATGAGAAATAGGGAGATAATAATGTGCCTACCCAATGCTCAGTACTTATGTCTGGAATAAAATGGCAATAAATTTAATACATTTTAAAAAGAAAATATGATATGAAATGCGATATTTCATTTCATTGCAAGATATTGCATTTCATTACTATATCAACTTAATATTCATTTTGTACAGTATTACTACAGCATTAGGCAATAATATTGTAATATAGTATAGCCCATTCTGTGTGTCATATTATGACCTTTGAGAATTTGGCCTGTTGAATAGTTATGAAGACTTATTGTACGGTATGTGTAACCCCCCGCAGTGCTGCGTAAGTTGCGTTGCTATGGAGACTTATTGTACGGTATGTGTAACCCCCCGCAGTGCTGCGTAAGTTGCGTTGCTATGGAGACTTATTGTACGGTATATATGTAACCCCCCGCAGTGCTGTGTAAGTTATGGAGACTTATTGTACGGTATGTGTAACCCCCCGCAGTGCTGCGTAAGTTGCGTTGTTATGGAGACTTATTGTACGGTATGTGTAACCCCCCGCAGTGCTGCGTAAGTTGCGTTGCTATGGAGACTTATTGTACAGTATGTGTAACCCCCCGCAGTGCTGCGTAAGTTGCGTTGTTATGGAGACTTATTGTACGGTATATATGTAACCCCCCGCAGTGCTGCGTAAGTTGCGTTGTTATGGAGACTTATTGTACGGTATGTGTAACCCCCCGCAGTGCTGCGTAAGTTGCGTTGTTATGGAGACTTATTGTACAGTATGTGTAACCCCCCGCAGTGCTGCGTAAGTTGCGTGGGTCGGACGACGTGAATACAGACATGCAGGAAATGAGGGAGGAGAGCAGACAGATGATGCGGGAGAAGAAGGTGACCATCGCTGAGCTGTTCCGCTCGCCACTCTACCGCCAGCCCATCCTCATCGCCATCATGCTCCAGCTCTCCCAGCAGCTGTCAGGAATCAATGCCGTGAGTGGCACACACACATACACACACAACCATACACACACGTCGCACAGGCACATGCACTCACACACATTCACACACTTACAAACATACATACGTAAGGGCTTGCAAGCATCAGTGCCTTGAATGGTCAATCAGTAACAGTGCAAATCCACTCAAAGAACACATTCAACTCAAGGATACACATCCAGACTATAGTCCATTTTGAACATTCACACACAAGTACACTCTTACACACACACACTCAAGCACATACTTATGCACAAACAAACATAAATATACTCTGTCAACACAATGCCACTATTTTCTCTTGACCTGTTTGCCAGGTGTTCTACTACTCGACAGACATCTTTGAGAAGGCAGGAGTCTCACAGCCAGTCTATGCCACCATTGGTGCTGGGGTGGTGAATACCGCCTTCACTGTGGTCTCGGTACGTGTCTCTCAGCCCCTGACATGGAGCCCAGAATGCAGCTCTTTTTGTGTAAAAAGTGTGACAGACTATACCTAGTCACTTTATGAATGCTGATTTCCTGTTGTTTGACAGACTATACCTAGTCACTTTATGAATGCTGATTTCCTGTTGTTTGACAGATTATACCTAGTCACTTTATGAATGCTGATTTCCTGTTGTTTGACAGACTGTACCTAGTCACTTTATGAATGCTGATTTCCTGATGTGTGACAGACTGTACCTAGTCACTTTATGAATGCTGATTTCCTGTTGTGTGACAGACTATACCTAGTCACTTTTGGTTGTAGTGCCTGACCTGTCTTCTTTTCCTGCCATTTTCTCTGTCTTTCTGTCACCTCTGCCGTCTTCCTGTCCTTTTAATTCCTCTTCTTCCTTGTCATTTCTTCTGTTCTCCACTCATCCCTTCTTTTTGTCTCTTCTCACTCCTCTTTTCTCCTCTCGGCTTTTTCTTCTACGCTCTATTCCTTTACTTTCTTGTCCTTCCTCTCTCCTTGTCCTTCGCTTTTCACTCCTCTTCTTTTTTTTCTCCTCTCCCCTCCCCTCCTGTTTTCTCCTCCTCTCTCCACACCTCTACTCTCTTGTGCTTCTTCTCTCCCCTCCTCCTGTTTTGTCCTCCTCTCTCCACACCTCTACTCTCTTGTGCTTCTCCTCTCCCCTCCTCCTGTTTTCTCCTCCTCTCCCCTCCCCTCCTGTTTTCTCCTCCTCTCTCCACACCTCTACTCTCTTGTGCTTCTTCTCTCCCCTCCTCCTGTTTTGTCCTCCTCTCTCCACACCTCTACTCTCTTGTGCTTCTCCTCTCCCCTCCTCCTGTTTTCTCCTCCTCTCCTCTCCCCTCCTGTTTTCTCCTTCTCTCTCCACACCTCTACTCTCTCCTCCTGTTTTCTCCTCCTCTCTCCACACCTCTACTCTCTTGTGCTTCTCCTCTCCCCTCTCCTGCAGCTGTTTGTGGTGGAGCGTGCCGGCCGCCGGTCGCTGCACATGATTGGCCTGATGGGGATGGCAGGATCTGCCGTGCTTATGACCATCGCCATGGCGCTGCTGGTGGGTGTGCTCGGCTTGTACACGTCCTCATCTCCGCCACATAGCAGCCATTACGGCTCATGAAGGGCCACTCGTGATGATTAGTCAGGCACAGTGTTAGTGTGTCCCCATGGTTCTCACGGGACACTGTTGTGCAGTGCTGTGGTGTGCTGTTGTGTTCCTCTCTGATCTCAATTAGCTTGGCACAGCTAGATCAGATAATGTTGAATAAAACAGTGTTTTTTGAATTGCCTAACAGGTTGTGAGAGTAGGGAGAGGCTCAAAACAGAGTGCAGTCCCTAAACAATATTAGGGAGATCTTACCATACCTTCGGTTCACATTAAAAGCTTGATATTCTTTAGCTGAAATGCTTTCTCACACTGTCAACACCTGGTAATGCGTCCTGTTTTATTAAAAATCCATGTTTAATTTAGATGTCAGAAATATTCTGAAACGTACGTACGTCTACTGAGTTTGCTTATATGATTGATTTGACTGATTCTAGAACATTCCTTTCTCTCGTCTGCTCTCCACAGGACCAGCTGAAGTGGATGTCATATGTCAGCATCGTAGCCATCTTTTCCTTTGTGGCATTCTTTGAGATCGGGCCCGGTCCCATCCCCTGGTTCATCGTGGCCGAGCTCTTCAGCCAAGGCCCTCGCCCGTCAGCCTTCGCCGTGGCAGGCTTCTTCAACTGGTCCGCCAACTTCGTGGTGGGCATGTGCTTCCAGTATGTAGCGGTAAGTGCACTTTGGGTACTTTCATTTCCTGTCACCTACAAAACTCAAACTGGAACAGCGCCGAGGTCAACGATCCGAATCTGAATGAGCACAGCACAAGTACAGATGATTTTGTGGCTTTAATGGACTCTAATGGAAAGCACTGTCACTTGGGAAGGGAGCGTTTACTGAAAAAAAAAAAAACCTTTACAAATTCCATCTGTACATCAGTCACTCTGCTGATAGGAAAATGCACTAACAATGGCTAGGTCATGCATTACATTTCCACTGAGCTCAAGTACTGGTAAAATGGATTCACTCGTGTATAGGAAGTATGTGGTTAAAAGCACCATCTGCGTCACTAAATGCAGATGATCTGCATAGATGTACACTGGCCCATTGTGTTCAATAATGCTGTGCAATAAATCTGTTTGGATGAAATACGTAAGGGATAATGTATAGTCCGGCGCTCACTATCGAAAAATAAATACCGACGGGACGACTTGTTTCGTCTTGAAGGGATTTATTTTTCGATAATGACCGCCGAACTATACATTATCCCGCTCATTATCTGGTTACTAACCAAAACGATGGAAGACATTCCTCCAAAAAAAAAACCTTTTAATGATTTTTTTTGCCGTTTCGAGATTTCCGCTAAGAAAAAATTGTTCTTCACACAAATAGAACTATAGAGATTCAGGTGTTGCATAGCAACCCATTACTTGCTGAATTCAAGTTATAATGACTTTCCGTTACGTTAAATGACCGGACTACTTGCGGAATGATATGAAAGATGTGAATTAGAAGCACAAAACCCGCTGCCAATGACAGCGGTCATACATTTTTATTTATATATGTTTGTATGTATGTATGTTTTGATTTCTTCTCTTATTTGGTTCATTTCTTACATCGCTCACCCTGCTCTGTGTGTCGCCGTAGAATCTGTGTGGGCCGTACGTCTTCATCATCTTCACTGTGCTGCTGCTCGGCTTCTTCACCTTCACCTACTTCAAGGTGCCCGAGACCAAGGGCCGCACGTTCGACGAGATCTCGGCCGGCTTCCGCCAGTCGTCTGGACGCGAGAAATACGCCTCGGATGACTTCAACACCCTGGGCGCCGACTCCCAGTTCTGAGAGCGCACCCAGGGGAAAGGTGGTGGTGTGGAGGGTGTTCATGCTGCTGTCCCTAACAACCCAACCCACCAACCCTTCACCCACCAACCCCCCATTCCACAGAGGTGATCACATAACGATGAGGAATAGAGACTACTGTGTTTTAAAAATGTAGAGGACTGTAGCCCCACTGGCTAGACTGAAGCAATGTATGTGTCTGATGAGGAAGAGGGGATGCAGACGGAGCTGATGCATCAGGAAGAAAGCGGGGAGAGGGCTAGAGAACGCGTCTGACTGTCTCCTTTCACCAAGGGATGTCTTGTTTTTGTTTTGTTTGTTTTTTTGGTTCAAAATGGGAAGGCACGTGTTTTATGTGGTCCGTGTATTTCTGTCTGTCTGAACTCTTTCAGCACAGGAGGGTCTGTACTGACATTGTATTTATGCACTAGCGTAGTCCGATCTCTGGTCCAATATATTTCACTCCGCAGTATTTTTATATGAGGTAACCAGGCTAAAAATAGCTACTGATATATTTATACACATATTATACGTGACTACCAGTCGTGGTAGTGATGAATCAGGGTAATCAGAATCATTTGAAATTGCTTCACTGGTGGATTTGTTACATATCAGTCATAACAGTGTCCATATTAGAAATTATAATAATGCTTTATTTATGACAAAATGTTTAGACATCTGAGTCTGCATAGTATTTTGTAACATTTTGAGGGTTATTACTTGTTAATTTGATGGTGTTTTCCCCCCCAGAAGATATTTACATGTTATTACACAATCATGAAGTATTGCTGTTTTAATTTTCAGAAATCATCATGTTTACTTTAACCCCAGCTGAAAGACAATGACAGAGGAAATGTTCTTTCTTTGTGTCAGAATGACTTTATGAATTCATTGTATTGGGGATGCTGAGAAGCTAGTTATGAACTTGACTGCCCTTAAACACTGGACAGATATAGCACATGTTAAGATTTGTTTCCATATACATTTAATGCGCTGTAACCTGTGAAATTATAAGCAGTAATACGCGATCATTTGTGTAGATAAAAGTAGACAATACTGAATGTATGTGAAGACAGCAGAGCTGTCAGAGGAAACAATGGACTAGAGGTAATTATCATCTTTTGCACACAATTGTTTTGTGTGTAGAGATGTTCGGGTTAATCACCACCAATGGACCAAGGTGTCATGTCTCTTTTCCCTGTCATAGTAGTATCACACATTTTCTCTCAATACTGTAGATACAAAGCCTAATATATTGGCCATATGGTCATATATTTTCCAGATGTATGCAAATTATATCTCATATTTAAAATATCAATGATTTATTTATTGACTTTATTCTTTAACATTTTTAGATTGTCATCACCAACCAGTTGTATGTATGTGTGCACACACTATGAGCGGAGTAACTGAGTGTGTGTGTGTGTGTGTGTGTGTGTCTGTGTGTGTGTGTACAGTACTGCAATGTTATGTGTTTTGTTCTCCGTCTACGTCTTGGTCCAGACCTGTTCACGTGTTGGAAGGAATACTGGGAAAGAGTACAGTACTCCAGGCACTGTGGAATGAATCATGTTGAAACATCTCTGGCTGTTATCACATGCAGATCCAAGTAGTGATACCCTTGCTGCCTGAAAGTTCCATCTGCTGCAAGGACAAGTAGTGTGACAGGGAAGAATCATTCATAAATTACTGTATTTGAAGGATGAAAATTGATTAGTGACATACAAATTAGGTTTTTTGGGGGGGAGGGGGTGTCTGAAAAGGAATATGGGAGAAAATGATATTATCCTGTAAAACAATGTGCCAAGACATATTACTGTCCTGACAGTTATCATTCTTTTGTAAGTCAATGTAATATAAATAGCAATAACTCTAAATAAAGACAAATATGTACAAATATGTGATTTTTGGCCTCATGGCTTATTGGCTTACTGGAGTTTATTTGTCCTCAGTTCTCCTCTGCATTATCCACACATGACAATAGGAAAGATATGTTTAAAGCTTTCCACAAGTCTCTTAATACCATATTGTTCATAATCTGACATCAAACCTGCTAGATAATATATCTAGAGACACTGTTAGTTTGGCTAACTGTCTATTGCTGTCACAAAATAGATTCTGTGAGATTATATATATACAATTACGTTTGATTCCATGGGCCTCTTCACTTAGCAACTGAGTATTTCACCATAGTGCGTCTGTGTTCTCAAGAAAATATGAAAATATCCCTAAAAATGTATAGAAAATGTCCATGGCATCCATGACAATCAATTATTGTGCATTTATACAGCATACAGAAGAAAAGACTGCACTGCTCCAATGGCTATGGAAGTCAACCCAAAACTGCAAGTATGACTTTAAAGATAAGCTCCACACATTAGTGTTTGTGTTTTCTCCGTCCTGTTTCCATCAGCCAGTAAGGTTACGCCGCTCTGCTCACTGCTGTGTCTGGGACCACAGCCAACTCTCTGTCATCTCTAGTGAGGAGTCCACACTGGGATGGAGTCTGGCACTTGTCCTCTCACCCTTCACCTCCCAGACCCCCATACCCCAGACCTGCCCCTGGTTCTGTCTCTCTCCCACCTGGAGGGGGCCTGGCCGACACTCTGGTTGTGTGTGATGAAAGGAAGCTATGAGGGAAGGTGTAAGGGACAGATTTAGATTTAGAACCTTACAGTGGTGTTGCAAGTTCTGTAAAATGCCTTGGTCATTGTAAAACCAGCTGTGTGTGATCATTTTGTGGTCCGACAGTGGGATCTTGCCAATGCCAAGATGTATCAGTAATTATTACAATGGTTGACCTTTGGGCTCTAAAGCTGGTCTTTCTGCTCCAAATCCCCTGGAAAAAGGCAAGTCAAATGACTATTGTATTATTGGTAACACTGTCAGAGTGGAGAAAGGGCTCTGATGACTGACGTCATGCTCAGATGTCAATTGCCCAGAGTTCCTCTTGCCACCCTATGTGTCTGACATTGGGAAATAAATGATCAGGCTGGATTTAGTTAGTGTTGATGGGTCCTCATGGCGGTAAAAGAATAGAATTTGCGAAATGTAAGTAGGTGGATGATAGGTGTTGTGGTGTAGGCCGACATAATGACAGAAAGGGTGTGTGTGTGTGTGTGTGTGTGTGAGTGAGAGAAAGAGACAGCGATGTTAGTAATGGTTCTGCAGAATGTTATGACAAAGACATTTGCAACTGGTATTGATTTTTTTGAATCAACAGTGAAAAGGTTATGCATGGGTTGTTGAGTACCAATTTGTGGAAGAGTTGCCAATTACATAGACAAACAGACACACACATACATATATATATACATATATATACACTAGGGCTGTCAGCGTTAACGCGTTAATCTATGCGATTAATGCGGCCGCAATTAACGCGATAAAATATTTTAACGCAATTAACGCAACTTAAAAAAAAAAAAATAATAATTATGACAGGAAGCGATGCGGAGAAGAGGTGGGGAGAGGATTGGGAAATTACATCAGGCCAGACTTGAACCTGTGTCCCCTCGGGCAATGTAAGTAGGCGGCTTGGCCTACCAATAGCCCCCCTTGTTCAAAGTGGGGAATGACAGAAAAAGTTTGACAACCACTGCGGTAATTGAAGATGGAGAGAGCTGAGGGATTGTTGGGTGGAAAGTTTCTGTTTAATAGGCAAAATAGCTATCACAGAAGCAGCTCGTCTTTAAGTTATCACCTTAATGCAAAGAACCCGACAGAAAGCAGTCCCAGGTTAGATGGTCGCCAACCCACACTCTACGACTTCTCTAGTAAAATAACTAGACCAGTCCGTGAAAAGGTTACCAACGCTTTAGCAGTTTGGGTTGCCGGTGACTGTCGGACCATCAACATAGTTAAGGACGTTGGGCTGACTGAGGTGATTCGAATTGCTTCAGGAGACAACTCTTACGATTTACCGTTGAGGGGCACCATTGTGTCTCGCATACATTCCTTTTATGACGGCGAGAGAGCACGAAAAATTCAGCTCCTCGAGCAAGCTGCCACCGTCACCCTTACTGGTGACCATCAGTCAGCAATGACAATTACCTGGGTGTCACAGCTCATTTGATTGACAATGTATAGAAATTGAGATATTTTTCATTGGAAGTAAAAAAAAAAAAAACAGACAAACAAACAAAATTTTTAATCTATTGACAGCCCTAATATACACACATACACATAGAGAGAGAGAGCACATGCTACCTCTTCTAGTCTAAGTCTGGACAAACCTATGGCTTGCCGTCCAATCACATTTACATATTGTGACATTTTTTCTCTGTAAGTTCGTGATGAAAGCAAGCAGACGGAAATCTTTTAATTTACTTCATATTAAGCCGGCGCTCTGAGCCATCTTTGGACCACGGAATGAGTTTTGTTGTGCCCATAATGACAGAAGCATAAAGACAGCTTGTGGCGAGCCTTATCTTCACAGTGCGCTCCTAATTACATTTCCTCCTACTTACTCATAACATATTCAAGAACGGCTACGGGTCTGCGAACAGGTTGGCCCAGTTAACACAACGGAAGCAGCACTTCGGAGGGTCCTTTAGACTGGCCCCTCTATGGCTTTGTTTCAGGCAGACAGACCGGCCAGACAAAACAAGCCTCTGGCCAGCATCGCCATGCAAAAACATGGCAAACACACAGGAATGAAATTATATTTGCTCTTTGGTTACGATCAGTCTCAGAAACATTATATCCCCCATCCATCCACAATGAGACTGTCATTACTTTCCTTTGCACATACTCTCACCGCCTGCAGCATAATTAATTTCACAATGAAACCATGCAAGCTGTTGCAGTTGCAGTTGTACTCAGTAACAAACAGATTGTTTTTCATGTGTAATCATCCATAGCTTTGTCTTGTAAAGACAAGACTTCAGTAAAGAAACCATAGCAGCCTCAAGAGCACTTTAATTTTGTCATTTACATAATATGAGAAGTCAGTCGTAAATAGGGGTTTGGTTTAATAACTCCCTACTCAACCTCATTTCTACCAGGCTACTTGTGCGTTGAGTCGAAAGCTGCCCTGCAACAGAACTCCTCTTTGCATACATACATGCAAACATACAGCCCATGCATACAGTCATATACTGGATATGCTCTCTATACATACAGTATAATCAGCATTTTACCCAGAGGGGCGATGGATCTGAATGTAGCGCTCTCCTTTTGTTGACGGGTTTGGAGACGGGTGAACTTAACCATAACTTATTTGTTGGAGATTATGCAGTAGTATTCCTCATTCTTTTTCACCTTCTCTCTTCATCCCTCTCTCTCTTGCTGCGTGTGTGTGTGTGTGTGGGTGTAAATATTTTATGTAATTTTAACATTTATGGGGGACAGTGTGTCCTCACCATTCCGAATCAGAGCTCCTTCACACGATTGCACAGTACATCCTCACACATCCTCTCTGGACGTCTGGGTTTCCATGTTTTCTCTAGTGTTAGTGGACTGATCATCTCAGATGCAGCATGATTAAACAACACAGCCCTTAGTACAGTGAACACACAAGATTCAACTGAACACCTAAATAATTAACAAGCTGTCAGACCAATACATTCATCTGAGAAACCTCAGTGGGATTTTGCAAGGCTATGAATGAGATGATGCCTGCAGATCTATTATGTTAACTATAGTCACAAAAGGGCAAAGAGTTCTCTGTCCAACCACCATCTCTTCAGGCCCTGTGTAATCAATCTGTGCCTGCAAACACATGGAAATGACTGACCTTCCCCTGTCCTTGATGTCTGTTTGATTCTCCATGACTTGGTTCAATCTGTGGCTTTCCTGTTCAGTTGTTACAATCGTTTGATTGAACCGTGGGATTGGCGTGGTCTAACACGGGAGATGTTTACATGCTTACACCTCCAATTCCAGGCTGTGAGGAAAGGAACAAACAGTTTTTAATCCATTATCCATTCAGGGTTATAGAGGCAGCTTCTCTCATGAAAAATACATGAGATGGTGTTTACTCCTCAGGCTCCAGAATACAGTAGAGTGGGTCATGTAAACAGAGAGTGGATGTGGGAACTGGTTGGCAGAAACACGTTGACCAGAGGGGAAATATTTTCCTTGTTTTCTGGTGTTGAAGGATGCACCACTAAGAAGCTATGCTCTTTTGTTTTGATTTTTTGGGGAGGGGGGGGATGAAGG
Source organism: Clupea harengus (assembly GCF_900700415.2). Classification (NCBI taxonomy): domain Eukaryota; kingdom Metazoa; phylum Chordata; class Actinopteri; order Clupeiformes; family Clupeidae; genus Clupea; species Clupea harengus. Next base: position 20,118,132 of record NC_045155.1, on the reverse strand, counting down.
CCCAGCGACAGGCTCTTCTCCACCTCTTTCCCCAGCTGTGCTATTATTATTTCCTGGTAATCACAGGATGCTGTGGCGGAGAAAGGTGGCGATCCGCACCCTAAAAGGCAGCGACTCCAGAACCAATTTGAGCGTCAATGGAAGTTGGGCTTTCTGTGATTGTTTCTAGGCTCCTGCTCTGGCTTTGTTTTCCTCTCCGCCTTAAGAGCAATACTGCTATTGAGTCACGGGGAGAGAAAAAAAGCATCATGTGTGTTTAAGACTGTCATTAGGGCATGTGAGTCACCATGAATGCACTGCGTGCCACCCTATATTTACCCTCCCCCCTCCGTCTCTTTCTCTCCCCCTCCCTCTCTCTGCCCTTCTCTCTTTCTCTCTTCTCCCCTCCACAGCCTGCCATGGTGGGCCAGTTTATCTCTCTCTCTGTCTTTCTCTTCCTCTCTTGCTGGGGTGGATGCACCAGGTTAGAGAGCCTCTGCTCTGAGGTCACCTCCCTCTACCGAATCAGTTGGTATTCAAAGGGGGTTTCTCCAGCCTGAGTGCTCCCCTCTGGGGGGCAGGAACTGGTGGGGGTTCCTTTGATGTTCTCAATCAATAGGAGTTGGGGATTTACTATGATTTTTTTTTGGGGGGGGGGGGCAAAAGCTGGGGTTCTACTGATTGTGGTTGTCCAGAATCACAGCATTGGAACTATACAGCAGCCTCATCCTCTCTATGGCTATTCACAGTATAATTATCATTATTAGGACTAACTATGAGCACGACAAACTAAACGCCTTCAGGCACCCGATGCCATGGTCTCTCATCAATATGAATCTGTCTAAATACAGACAGGGAAACATTTAGGGCAAGATACCTACTCTTTTTTACCCCGATCATGCTACTCAACACATTATGCAACTGCCAAAACTGCTGTAAGGGAATGCATGCATAATTCATCTGATTCGGAGAAGAAAAGTGTGAAAAAGGAGGAAGAGTATGGATGTGTGGTAAGCACACATTGCAAGCACGTACACACACACACACACACACACACACACACACACACACACAAAGCATGGAGAATTGGCCATGCCACTTTAAGAGCAGCCGAGCAGCCAAAGAGGAGCAACCAGCTGAAGGGCATTAGAGGCAATCAGTGGTTTGTTTGGGTAAAGTGGAGCCGTTCTGTGCATGGGGAAACTCTACGGATTGGCCTGACGAGGGGATGAGTTTGGGCTTCATGGGCCTTCTGCAGGCCAGACACACATCCACTGCAACCACAACTGGGCTGGGAAAGCAATAGGCTGGTTCAGCCAGTCTGCTATAGAAAACAGTTTAATGGGTACTGCCTGTTGGTTATCAGCTGGGCTGTTGGATTGCATTGTGTTTATCTGATTTTATCACCAGTGGGGAAGCTAATATTTGGCATGTTAGTCACAACACGTTGTTGAGTGGACAATGTAGTTGCCATTTCTGATGTTGAGAAGGCTCTCATTGAGCTTGTGGGTCCCGGTGAGTGATATGGCATTTGTGGTGCAATTTCTTACACTGGAAAAAGTTGATGCTGCAGTCCTTTTTCAAAGGAAACTTGTGTGATTGACGTGAACCACAAAAGAATGCTATTTATGTTTTTCAGCTCCAATTAAAGAAATGTTTTTTCAATGTGTCCCATTTCTATCACTGAGTTTACTGTAACTCACATTGTGAAGACTTAAGGACAACAAGAACGACTCCATCATGTGTTCCCTTGTGGTTCTTAGCTCTGGCTTTAACACATTCTCACACCTGCTGATCATGATAATGGATGTAGCCCGAGTTTAGGTCTTCTGACCTTAGTGCTTAGGAGAAATTTAATAGATTTCATCTCTGTCTTCTGACAGTCAGACACATCCTAGGCCTTTTTACCACCGGTGGCAGTCAATCCTCGGGGTTTCATTGATCTAGCCACCGCATTTACGAGATCCACTGTCGACTTGCGCAAATCCAATTCTGTTCGATCAGCAGCTGAAGGTTTCTTTTTTCTTTTTGTGCCCTGTCTTCCTATTATGTCCTGGTGAAGCCTTTGCAGCCCCGTCCCTATGTAACATCGTCATCGGCTCTCTTATTTTATTTCGGCTCAGAGTTGGAGTGATGGGGTGACACTTCCTGCTCTGGCTGAGGCTGTGTTGTGCGGTGACGGGCTGATGCCTTCTGACACGGCCACACATGGTGCTGTTAGAGGATTCACAGTGCACTTTGCATTCACAAGGGGCCGATCCGTGGGCTGCTGGACCCCGCAAATACACTAAATACATCCAGACAGAGCCATTAGGTGCTGCAGCTAGGCCACTTCATGCATTGTCTCTTCCTGGCCTTGAATAACACATAACATGTGGCGGTGTGAGGGAGGGAGGGAGGGAGGGGGGGGTTGTTGAAAAGGAGATCTGATGTTAATGAATATTTCACCTAATTTCTGAAGCCACCGAGGCCCCTTTGCCACCTCCAGTTGCAGACCTTCATCTCGGTTAGGTTGGGACATAAAAGACGCTCTCCACAATGAAATATGCATAAGTGTAGCAGCGGCAATCCTTTCTTTCCTAGCCAAGCTGGCAGGGACCAGGGCAATTGCAGCCTTGGAGAATGAAGCCTCTTGCCCCACCCTCCTGGAACAGAGGCCTCTTCTGGAGCAGGTTTGAGTAATAGCACAAAGGACATACAGTAATCAGCCTTTTTTATGGCATACAAGTCACATTTACATTTTAACTTGGCTTTGCCTATTATTTCCCATGTCCATGTCCATATCAGGAAGCCACGGATGCTAGTGGTGGGGAAAAGAAGTGCTGTGCAGTGATTTTTCTTGGATCTACATGCAAAGCACTCGCTAAATCAAAATGAATGCCTCCAGTGTCAGAGGAGGTGGTAATGTCATGTGGTTTCATCACAGGGTTTTAAAGGTTTAAATAATGCATTTTAAAGTTTTCCATGCAGGGAGTGCAGTGAAGGGTGAAGTTTAAAAGTGTGGTTTGCTTGGCATGCTAAGGGCTGGACTAAAGCATGATTCAAAGGCAATTAATGCTCAAAATACAGAGAGTCGTTGGCAGAGGCGGCCTTACATAAGAGCGGCTCCAAGCAGAGGAAGAAAATAGCCCTGATATGACTATCCTCATTCATCTTCTTCTTTGGGGTTTTTATCAAGTACGCCGATTGTTTCCCAGCAAACTCATGATCGTGTCTCAGCAATCAAACAGTGGCCTAATATTTGGCGTGGGATCTGACCAAGCAATCAGCTCCTTCTGGAGTCTTTCATTAATGAAAATGATACTCCACCGCCTCAGAATGCAGTCAGAGACTCTCTGCCATGTTTTCCATTTTCCAGGGAAATTGGGGTTAGGAAGAGTGTATAATTACGGGGCAGCGTACCGGGCCCACTTCAGCCCGCGAGCGGCTCATTCCAGGCTCTCTCTCTCTCTCTCTCTCTCTCTCTCTCTCTCTCTCTCAAGCGTTGGGATGCAGCTCGGCGTATTAGATGCCTGACTGGTGACTGCCACACAGCTCCACTTCCTGTGGGTATCACACAGGCTCCAGGGACTGAGCATGAGCCTGAAACACAGAACACTGTTGATGGACAGGGGTGTTCTGTCAGAAATTGTGTCTCGTTTGAGAGAGTAGTGTGTAGCGTGTACGTCCAGGAGAGTAATGTATAGGCGTGAGCTTGAAACACAGATTGCAGGCGTTATGACAAAAGACAGTGTCTCCTGAATAGGCAGATAGAGAGAAGTGTATGAACACGGGTTTGAAAAACAGAATTGAAGTGATCGAAGGGAAGTTCTGTCAGGAATCGTGTCTAAGTAAGCATACTGTTTCAGAGAGCAGTGTGTGCACATGAGTTTGAAACAGGAATGCTAGTCTGTGATGGAAGAGGTGTGATGTCGATAATTGTGTCTCAGGAAGGCTATGTTCATAGGGGGCAGTCGATACGCAGAGCATGTTAACCTGTGATGGAGAGGGGTGTTGTGTCAAGAATCGTGTCTAAGTAACTGTATGTAGATAGAGAGTAGTGTATAAGCCTTGCTGGCAGACAAGGAGACAACATCACGGAGTTGGTGCCGTGAGACTGCACTGATGGATGCAGTCGACTGCTGGTGCCATTGATCTGTTTGCATGCTTTCTTCTGAGAGCATCATTGCAAGCGTGATTAGTAAATCACGGATGTGCTTTGCAGGTGCTGACTGTGGCAGGACATGATTAGGAAATAAAGGTTAAAGAACAGAGTAAGGTGAAGAACAGAGTGAGAACAGATGCCTGGTAGTCACCACTGACTCTTCTTCCGTATGATGTTGATAATGTACAGGCTTACAGGCTAATTCATTTCTGTTTATGATGTTAGTAGTGTTAATCATGCTTTTTTTGACCGCGCAATCACCACTGCACTGTAATCCATTTCCAATGCTGCACCATTTGTGATGGCAAAGAGGCTATGACAGTGCCTCACCAGAGAGGGTAGCCTACATCCAGCGCTTCCGCTCGCAGGCCTCCATTCACATTACCATATGGGGAAGGGTTCCTATAAGAGATAATAATGATGTCTGCAATCAGACACAGTGCTGTAATAACCTGCCACTGTGGAAATGAGACATTCACTAGCTATTTATTTGCGAAGTGACAGCGAGGAAACAAGCCTGGGGTTACTACAGAGAGAGAGGGAATGTGGGAAACATCAATCCTTCCAATTTTTCTCAATTCTGCGGTTTGCGCATTCAATGCAAAATCAGCAGTTTACCTCATTTCTTCACTGCATATGTTCTTATTTACCGCATAAAATTGCCTTGATGTTAAATTGCAGCTTATTTTTCCGCTTCTTCTGGTTTCCTGATGGTGATATAAGGTTATGCAGAGTCTGACTCAATTACTGCTTCATATCCCATTCCTTTGGTGTAAGGTGTGTGATGGAGTTTGTTAGCTTAGTATTACACAATCGCTTGGCATTCACGACATAGCTGGAGCCAGGGTGCCATTCGTTGGGGGGATGAAAGATATTTCCCCTCCTCTGGTCTATATATCCTTTCCTCTGCTGAATTATTTTATCCCCAGTAAGAAAACAATAGTGACTATCAATGTCAGCTCTCTGTAGCTAGGCTACGTGATGATCCTTGGTTCCATAGGTCTTTAATCCATACACAATTTAGACTATGTCACCAAGGAAAAATAGCCTATTTAAGCGCGAAAAAGACAGCTAGCCAGCCAAATGAAAGAAAAATGAAAAGATTTCAGTGCAGCATATCATTGTATTTTACAGGACCCTCACAAAAATTCCTAGAAATATTACAACTGAGAATGTGACTACAGGAGCTACTGTTGATAGGACGGAGGGCAACTCCCAGGCTGAATCAAACGATGTTATGAACAAGTTCACATTAACAAACAGTAAGGTCAAGGACAAGTCAAACGGTAAAATATGCGTTTTTAAGTTCTTAGTGTGGGACAGATCCCTGTTTTGCTGCACCAAGTGTTTAACGTTTATGGTTGGAATGTCTGACATCTGCTGTAACCAAGTTGGTAAGCTTGATTTATTGATATTGCTGTCTAGATAGCTACCTGGTTAACAATTTGCGGAGGGTGAAACGAAAGTGCTCTTTAGATCAGTTAGTTCAGCCATTAGTGCAGAGAAAAAAAATATCGTATTAATTACATAAACAAGCAGCTGGCTAACGCTTGCAATGCACACCTGGCCTTTATGTGAGTTATTTAATCCAGAGCATGCTTTAACAGCTGCAAGAAATAGCCCAACAGGCTTCATAGTCTACTTTACAGCCCACTGTGGTTCGCGATTTATTTTCATGGAAAAAAAACCGTTTGAAAATCATCCTCCCCCTGTTTCCTCCCCCTCCACAAATGGCACCCTGGCTGGATCTATAGCCTAACTGTTAATTTCATTAAACGTTAAATTAAGTACTTATACATTATGTTATTGTATTGTACTGTCTTGTATTCAGTTAAGACATTGTAAAACAAGCAGTATAAACTGTTGGTAAATAACTACAACAAAAGGTCTCGAGAATAAGCTGATTATTTGAAAATCCGTATGAAATGCCAGCTTTGCAAGTCTGTTACATATTTCCCAATGTTTTCGGTGTTTCATTTCACACCACGTGTGTCCCAAAGTACTTACGGTCACGCAGCCGATCTGTCTTCTTTGCCCACGCTCAAGTACGATTCTCACTGATGTCAACCCGCTGACTCGTGCTTAGATAAGAGGTAGGAGGTGCTCCCTCATCATCTAGTCGTAGCTGAGGAGTGGTATGGTCGATGCTGTAGTAAAGAGCGATACGCAGCGATACGCTTGTTCTTCTGCACCTTTTGTCTACAGAAAACGAGTGCTAGGTGATTTGCATTTTGACTTCTCGTAGGTCTTTTGCGTTTGATTATAATTCGTTCTTGTGCATGTATTACTCCTCGACTTTATGCATAAAAGGCATCAACATCTTCGGTGAATTTAAGGTAAGACCTTATGGCCCGTTTATTTGAGCATGTTCTCAAGCATACGTTTGCATTTGCTGCAATCTTACATGTAATTTTGAAGTCGCTGTACGATTTACTCTGGGAATCTCCATTGAACTCTCTAAAACGTAAAGAGCGGCATGCTATCCTGTTGTTTGGAAGTTGCGCTACACATTGACTTATCTCCAATCCACACACCTTATCTAAATCTATAGGTTTAATACTGATTCCAACCACATTATTAATTCCGCGTTGTTTACAGAGAAAATCACTAATGTTAATACACCCGACCATATAATTGCGATGTGCGCCCATTCTATATTAATTAGAACTACTGAAAGTGATGAAAATGTAAATGTTTGTCTCTTAATTTTCGATTTCTATTTTTTTTTTTTAAATGACTGTTTATTTGGATTAAGGTTGGCAACATTAGATGTAACCTATCATGTGTTTATGTGGCATTCAAGCAAGTTGCTTTGAAAATTGCCACCGTTCTGATGCACCGGCGTTGTGTTTGAAGACAGCTTGTTTTATCTGACCCCACTCCCGTGAATCGCAGCACCGGTCAGGTCACAGTGGCTTTTCAAGTTCGAGTAGGCTTTGTGTGCCTGTCTGTTTGAAATACTGATTAGTATTCCTCTTCTCCGGAGCACCAGATCTGAAAAGATTTCCCCCGCGCGCCAGCTGCAGCTTCTCCTGGAAAAGTAGCCCGCAGACATGTGTCTATATCTCTTCTACGGTCAGACCACGCCTCGGAAGACGCTGAACATGTTTTTTTTTTTGTCTTCCCCCATTGGTGCAATTTGTTATTGGCCAGAGGCAGAGAGCATGGAAGAGTATTTTCAGCTATTTTCTTCCATGACTCGCCTGTTCTTTTAATTGAGTGTGCTATTTTTTTTCCTCCCTGAGTCACTAGGCAGTCTTACATGTATTAAAAAGGTATTGTGTTTGGTCGGATGTAAAAGGGCTTTATTTGAAAAGCATTAGACCCATACTTTAGACAGAAGACATAAAAGTTCATGTACATCCATGGACGGATTACGAAACCATGGGCCCTTGGGCCTGGACATGTAAAAGCCCCCCCTTGCCTGCATTTCTTAAATGTAATGACATTTTTTTTTTCAACAGCACAATAACTAAATTCATCTGTACCTCAACAGGATGCTGTCTATTCATGATCATGACTGTACTGTATCTATATTTAGGACTTTTCATGCTGTACTAATTATAATGTGTAATTGGCACTCCAGTATTATATATATGTGTGACTTTAACAGGAAATAACGTAAGCCCACATACACATTTTCTAACACAGTGCAGGTACACTCAATCAAAGCAAACAGCAAATTAGCAAAATACACCTCTTTCAACCACAAATAAGAGATACATAAGTAGTCATAGTCCAACACTGACACTATCTTTCTCTGTGCTATAAGGTAATTACATGTATGGCAGATGTTGATTATCACCTCAGTTATGTCTGCCCTTCAAACTGAATATTACGATGAGTGATGTCTGTGTACATAAAAACAGAAGAGGACCATTGTTTTTTTCTGATTTTTTTTTTTTTTTAACTTTGAAAGTCAAATTTGGCAAGAACAGACTACTCCACCCTTCTTTGTATGTCTGTGATGTTTGGTTTGCAAATAGAGAAATAGGCTGAACTTGCAGGTCTCTGAGGAATTGCAGATGTCAGTGTTGCCTCTGGGCTTGTCGAATAGTCGGGTCATTGCTTGGGTTTAGATGCACCATCTGCACCTGCGCCTTCAACCACAGTATAGATTGCTATGACTTTATGGGTGTGTATCTCTGAATTCTTGCAGGCAATGTTGAGAAAATAATGATGATAGCAGGTGAAACATGCTCTCATCCTCGAAAGGATTATTTTTACATTTTCTTTCACAAGCTCTTTGAAGAACTCAACACTCAAATCCAAGATCATTCATAAAGAACACATCTGTCGAGACACAACACAAGCCAAAAAAAAGCGTTAATGAGAGAGAATTCTAAATAGGCTGTCTTTAATAAATGATTCATGAGCCATATTTTCCTACTGAAGAAGCAGCCGGATGGAATTATTTGTCAATGAAAAGTCAGATATTTCACTGCGCCATCCAGAGAAGAGATCTTCCATTGTTCCAATCAGGGGTTACATGTTAATAATAGTTGTCGCTTGGGGCAGTGATTAATGTCAGCATTTAAAAATCATTGAAAGGCCATGACCCTCCTCTGTAGCAATTCTGTCCGTTTGACTTGGTCATCTCTCTGTTTAGGGGTGGATGGGGGCGAAGGGCTTTTGTTCAGTTATGTGCCATAACCATTGAACAACCCAACAACAACCATTGAACAACCCACGTTCACACAAGAAATAAGAGACTTACTGCACAGGCATAATGCAGTGCTGCAGAACAAACATTTTACACTTGCATAGTAGCAGCCTATAAATAATACGTTATTTCCTGTTAATCCTATGAAATAAAAGTCATATATATATAATATATATATATATATATATATATATATAATACTGGAGTGCCAATTACACATTGTAATTAGTACAGCATAAAAAGTCCTAAATATAGATACAGTACAGTCATGATCATGAATAGACTAGCACAGTCATGTTTCTACAATAAATGGGTGCCTATTACCTGGCCATCCCTGCTGATGTTTCTGTGTGAGTGACCATGATCCCCCCCCACCCCCTGCCTCTCTCTCCATTAGCTTGGAAGGCTACGAGCTCTCAGGAGGACGTCCGCTCCGTGGTACAGACTCTAAGCAGCTAGATCCTCTATTATTAAACGTAATGGCTTCTGACAATCTACAGGAAAGAAGTCCCTGACGTAAACATGACTTTCCGCTGAGGTAAAGAGATTAAGACAGAAAAGGCGCAATGGCATATATATGTCACGTTCATGCACTCACTGTCAGATCAGTTTCATGACCTATAGCTGCAGCCGGCATCATGGCATACTCTTGCATATTCAATGCTGCCAGTTGAGCATGGATTTAGAGACCTGACCTGACTGATTTCTATGCATTTCAGCAGACTTTGTGCTGACTGTGTGTGTGTGTGTGTGTGTGTGCATAAACTTGTGTGTGTGTGTGTGTGTTCATGCGTGTGTCTGTGCTCAGCTCACGCGTGCCATATGTGTGCGTGTCCTTGTTGGTGACCGAGCCAGCGGCCTCCACAGTGTGTCCTGGCCCAATCTTAGCATCTAATAGCATCTGCTGCCTCTGCCCCTCCCCTCCCCTCCCCCGCCGTGGTGTGGCGTGTGGCGGTGAAATGGAGACGGCGGGTGGCCCGTGTTTGTGTCCACTGGCAGGTGGATTAGGGCTGTGGCCTGTGCAGGTGTTCACGGCCCTGGGGGGCTTCTCAGCGTGGAGGAAATTATTTGTGTTTGGTGTGGACGAAGGCTCCTCTCGGTGCCGTTCACGTTCCATTTCCTCCTCTTTTGTCCTCTTTTTCTTTTGTCCTCTTCCCTTCTTCCTCTCTATCTTCCTCTCTATCTCTTCCTCTGGTTCTCCGTCATGCTCTCTGTCTCTCATTTGCCCTTGCCTTCTTCTCTCAGTTATTGTCCTACAGTTCAATATATTTACTCACAAGGGATCAAATTCATCTGCCATTGATTAGGTTGACTTTTACAATGTTAATGTGCCTTTAACACTAATCCCTCCTTTCAACGTGCTACCCAGAGATCAATCATGGGATTTTCTTTATGCCACTTCTTTCGCAAAGTCGATTAATAGAGCATTATTTACAGGTGGGGAACATCTGAGCTCTGTGATTGATTTTTGCATCTCCTTCGATACACTGGGAAATTGATCGGTTTCATTTGTATAGCACAATTTACAAACAAAAAAGGGTCTTCTTTTAGTAATGTGTCAGGTTTCTCTGGAGCCTCTGGGCTACATCTCATCCCCTTTGCTTGGCTTTTTTGAGGTAGGTGGCATATTTGTACCCTGGGCTGGGGGTTAGAAACCGGGAAATAAGCCCTGGGTATTCAGTAGCTCATTTGTCAATAGAACATCGACGCCCCCCCCACTGCCAAGGGACCCAAAAACAGAGGATTTCAAGGTCAAGGAGGGAGGATAAGCCATTGTGCCGTTTTCATTAGATGCGAGGCAAACAGGCGCCGTCCTCTGTGATGAATATCAGAATTGCACAGGAGGAAATTCGGAGGCAGGCTAATGCTTCTCTAGCGGTGCCTCAAAGGTAAAAGAAATTGAAATGGTCTGAGTGCTAATGTCAAGACTTGTCTTTCAAATTGAAGTTTTTAACCGCTTCTCAGGGGTCAGTGCTCGGCAAAATCACTTTATTTACTTTTTTTACTTTTCGTTTTGCATTTTTCTTGTCTGTGGTAGAGAACAGATCCTGGTCTTCGAAGGTCCCCACAGGACGCTGTGAGAAACATTAGTGGGACAGGTCCATTACTCAGACACCTACAGGTGAGACAGAGGTGGAGGGGGAGGGGGAGGGGGCGAGCTCTCTGTAGACCTGCTTCCTGAAAGGAATTATTTTCTGAATCCAGCAGCTCGTCTGGCTGCCCCCAACCCCCATATCCCCACTGTCACGGATGGAGCCGCCCTGGGGGTGGATATGCTAATTGGTTGCCTGTCTGTGTCCAGTGAGACCCACAGCGGAGACTTGGGAGGCTTGGAGGAAGAAAAGGGGGCACGGAGAAACAGAAACATTGCATTCAAGGGTGGGGGAACAGAAGTCTTATCAGCCCTAGGACATACAGAAGGCACCACCAGGTCTCAGTTAAGCATCTATTTACTTTTAGTCCGTTGTGCAATACAAATATAAATATAGTCAAGTATATATCAAGTATATAAATAGTGACAGATGTGATGTGATACACCTTTTTAAAGATTAAAGATTGTCCATTGTTACTGGCTGTATTTTATATTTGATATGGCTTCAAGTCCGTTTTGTACCACTGAAACAAAGGCAGAATCTCTCCAGTCATTTTGCTTTGATGATGAACTGTCAGGTAGCTTTGATGATGAACTGTCAGGTAGCTTTGATGACTCCAGTCCAGCAGTGAAAGCCAGCATCTTTTGCTTTAAGCTACAGGCTCTTATGAGTCACCTTATCTTCCAGCCGAAGTGGCCCTGACATAAGAATCATCTTTTCTGCCATTGATTTATGGATACATGCTGATATGTTATGTAACATGACATGACAAGATGGGCATGAGCAGTACTGGCATGTATCCGTGTCAGTGAGTGTGTGTGTGTGTGTGTGTGTGTTTGTGTGTGAATGTGCATGTTTTAGAGTGGATATCTGCCGTTTGCAATACATCTGTGTGGGGACTGCGGTTAAGACAGTTCGCTAGCCTAATTTGGTGGCAGTCTGGAGTGAGTTTTCCTCCTGATGGATGGTATCCATAAAGAACTCGCTCATCCTCCTTCTCTCTTTCTCTCACTCTCTCTGACACACTCACACACACACACACACACACACACACACACACACACACACACTCAAGGTGAGAAAGAGCATGCTTTATTCCCAAGGGATCTGACCGAGTTTGTGGATGGTTTAACTCCTGGGAGGAAAACCTGACGCTCAGTTTCTCCAAAGAAAAAAAAAAGACGGGAAAGAAAATGAGGATAAATGCTCTCTGCTCTCAACTCTTGACCAATGAGAAGAGGCACTTTACAGAGGCATTATCCTTAACCACCCCTGAATGACACCTATTCACACTTATTGTTACTCTGCCCGTGCTTGTACATCAATTTCTCTTTAAAGGGTGAGTGAAGGCCCTGTGTAATGATAGCACTGGAGATGAGCCCAATTGG